>NW_007256285.1:676619-708714 GCF_000164805.1 Carlito syrichta | reverse complement strand
TCGCTAATTTTTTTGATTTATTGTAGAGATGAGGTCTCACCTGCCCAGGTGGGTCTCGAACCCGCGGGCTCAGGCAATCCACTCACCTCAGCCTCCCAAAGGCGCGGGATTGCAGGCTGAGCCACCGAGCCCGGCTCCTTTCCCTTTTCAACACCAGGAATGATCCAACATCCTACTGGATGGCAAAAGAGACCAAGAAGGCACCACTGTACTCCCTTCCCTGATTATATTTCCATGATCTAGTTGAATCCTTTTAACAGAGAGAAAGGAGTCAGTGCTGGCTCACAATACCATATGGATGTGACTTCAGTCAATGCTGGAGGTGTTCTTAAAGTCTTACTTTTTTTCTATAGGGTTTCCTGATGCATCCTGACTTTCCATATTTTGTATCAATTTCAGTGTAGAACACCATCACAAGATGGTTGGATTACAATAAGCCTCACATTTTATTCCAGAGAGAGAAAGATGTGTTCCTGCTTAGCAGAGATATTTAAAACTTAGATTTAAAAATAATATACCCAATCATTTTTTCTAAAAAGATAAGAAGGAGCAGCATATCAAAGGCAAAAGCTTGACTAAAACCAATGTTGCCTAAATCTTAAGTTTGGTTCTTCCAAATCTTGCTCTTTTATTCTGAATACTGACTTGCTTTAGGAAGGAATCATGCTCAGAAATAGGTGTCATGCTTATAATTAATCAAGTCTATCTTGGATGAAGGGGAACAATAAAACATAATCATTTCTTGATAACAAAACTAACCTGAGAACTGTATAGTCCTAAGTTAATTTACAAAAATATACATTGTTTATGGCATATAGGTAGCTTGAAGGAACCTGGTTAACATGTTCAGACTCATGTTGAGGTGATGGAGTACAAAAACCTAAGTCCCTCTTAAATTCAGATTCCAAGGTTAAAAGCATTCTTAAAGAACCATCCAGTTTAGCCACAAGTCTACAGTCTAAACCCCTTTCCTAAGATCCCTTCCATGGTGTTACCCACTATATGTTTTAATGTATCCATTAAAATATTTTCTAGTTGCTACTTCAATGAACTTAAATAATAAAGGTTTATTGGTTCACATTTCTAAAGTTCACAAGTAGGTTAGATTTCAAAGAAGTCTTAATTCAATGGCAAAACAAGACCACCATGCTTCCACTCTCTATCCAGGTCTATGTGTGACCTTCCATGGTGTCAAATCTCCTGATGGTCATCCCTTCAAGGTAAGAAAAAGGAGAAAAGAAAAAGAACGGATAATTCCCAGGGATACATGCCACCTTCTTCACCTCCTGGAGAAGCTTTGTTCTGACAACCCAAGCAATGACCCAGTCTTGCTAGGATATACTACCTTAAGTCATGTGAGCCAATTACTATGGCCCAGGGGCTGCAGCCATCTGCTTGGCATAATCTTGAGCACATGCTGTATTCTCACCAAGACTGAAGTCAGCTTTTCCAGAACTCTATGGATCTTTAAAGATAAATCAGGAGAAAGATACATGATCCCAACATTGTATGTGTCCAGTGACAGGGAGCTCACTTATTTGCTAAATTGTTCCTTCTATTCATGATCTTATGCAACAGTCAGAAAGTGTAACAACTATCCTATGCCATTTGTAAAGTTCTGTATTTTTCCCACCTTACTTGCATGAGAAAAGCATTAAAATCATCATAGCTATATTAAATTTTCATCACCTCAGAAGAGTCATTTTCAGTGAGTATGTTGACATGTTATCTCTAATTATTGCTCTGTTTTTATGAAAAGGATAACACCAAAAAGACAAGGCTTCTGTTGGGTAAATTTCAGTTGAATAAGTAGTCTGTTTTGTGTAGCTTGTCTCTATTTGAGCCATTGGTGAAGTTGCGGCTGACAGTTGCAATTTGGAGGCTGACAGCCAAACTTTAGCAATAGGAGTAAGAGATATGTCTTCAAAAATATACAACCCAGCCAGATGCAGTAGCTCAATCCTGTAATCCTAGCACTCTAAGAGGCCAAGGAGAGAGGATTGCCTGAGCTCACGGGTTCGTAACCAGCCTGGACAACTTGGTGAGACCTTGTCTCTACAATAAATCAAAAAATAAGCCGGGCATGGTAGCATTCACCTATAGCTCCAGCTACTTGGAAGGGTGAGGCAAAAGAATCGCCTGAGCCCAGCAGGTGGAGGCTGCAGTGGCCGTGAGCATGCCACTGCACTCCAGCCTGGGCAACAAAGTGAGACTCCAACTCAAAAAATAATAATAAAAATAAATACACACACACACACACACACACACACACACACACACACACACACCCATGCACATGCCACATTTGTGCACGTATACAGTTATTCCCACATACCAACTGGAGAAATGCAGATCATCCAAGTTGTTATTTACACATTCTTATTTTACTTACAACTACAGTGTTACCAAAAATAGTGTGCATTCATTTGTTGCCTTGCCAACCCTTTATTTTTATGAACTAGGCTGTATCCCAAGTAGTCAGAAAACTAGGAAAACTCTGAATTCTCCAACATTCTACCTCTCTTTAGTCTTCAGATCTTCTCAGACAAAATTGTCTTTTTGATTCATACAATTGTGACTTGTAAAGAAAGCTTTGTTTCTTTACATAACTCACTTTCTTACCCAGTCATCCTTCTCAAACATGCTGTATGAATAAGTGCCAGGACAAATGTGATTGTTTAAGGAGAGAAAACCAGAAAGAGGCTAAAATACAATTCTTTAAAAATATTTTCTAAGCACCTTAGAGGAAAAAGTCTTTAACATAGAATTTTATTTGGTAAAGGTGAATAAGTTTCTGAGATAATTTTTTATTTTTACTTTTTTTGTACCTCCAGGTCTTAACCCAGTGCCAGTACAAGGTAGGACTTAATATACATTGGATAAATAAATATTTTTGGTATATTTTGACAGTATGTTTCAACAGATTTCCTTTACCAGACTTTTTAGATAAAATAATTAGCAAAGTAAAATGATTTTTACTTTATAAGTACAAACACCAAGTGAATAAGTTGAAACAACACTAATTATTTTCTTCTGCCGGAACTATTTTGAAAACAAGCACCAGGTGGTGAAAGTAAAGAAGATGGCAGCCCTCTTTCTGCCTTGGATACTTGTTATGGTAGAATTGAGGGGGAGTCTTTATATGGTTTCTTTAAAAATATAGTCTAAATTTCTGCTCAGCATCATCCTTACACACTTGGTGGCCATGCTCTTGCATGGCAATGGCAGCATCTGACTCTCTCAGTCAATCATCTATTTCCTTTTCCTCCATATATAGCATATGAAATAAATGGGACTATATGGGGCAGGAATAAATTGCAGTGACATTTTTTCTTTGGTATCTCATACCATTGAATGGACCATCTTATACATTACACTAGCTATCTCAGATTAATCACAAAGGTTTGACTAGAATGATGAGTGCGTTTTTGTTTTTTTTTAAGGGAAATAAAAATTGATGTTGCTGTCAATCACACTTCTACTTTTAACACACGTGCCAACATCCTCACTTGATAAGACACATGGGTCTGCATTGCATTAGGAGCTATTACCTGTATTCTGCTTATTCTTCCACCTTCATGCAATCACAGACTGCATCATCATCAAAGGTGAAGCTTTATTGGGTGATTGAATGTTACATCTTTAGGCAGTGCCAACTGAAGAGCCATCCAGTGCATAGAATTCACAATAGTGACCTATACTTATTGGTGGAAGAAAGTCAGGAGAGTCTGAATTAGAAGATGAAATGAAGCATGTTCCACCAGGCTTGAAGTAATAAAATAAAATGTTTCTCACAGATTAAATTCCTTATAAAATTTGATCTTGTATGAAATGAAAATAAGTCTGGGGTCTAGAAACGTGGAGATTCCAACCAGGAGAGTAATACCATCTGTCATTGAACTCCTGGGTTCTGAACGTCACTAACAAGCTTATTTTCATGTCTTTGCACCTCTGTGAACTCGTAACTTGCTTGGGCCAACACACTGGGTTTGTACTTGTAGTACTACCATTAATCCTGTTCTGTAAAAACAAGTTTGTCTGGCTGCTGAGCTGTGTAAAGACAAAACAGAATCTCCTTGTAGTCAGTGCTGTTATTATGAAGCTGTGCTACTCAGAAGGGACACTCGAATGTCAACATCTCCTGCTTAATTTTTTTTATTCAGATTCTAAATTTGGTTAACTTGTTATTGCCACATTCTCGATGAAGCATGTAGATAAATACTTACAGAATGGGAATTGACTGGGATCATTATGAGAGGAGATAAAACTGAATTAATGTGGATTGAATTAGGCCCTTGGGAAATTGTCACTTTCTATTCCTAAATGTAATCAGAACCCCACTGGAGGTGATTTGAGGTGCTGCACTGCCTTTTTGTTAGATTCAAAGAAAGCTTTGCATGAGGTCAGTAGGCTTTCCCTTATCAATCTCCATCGATTCTTATTCAGGGTCACCATGTCAACAGGATACCATATTCCCTTCTAGTCCATCAACATTTTTACATAGTTCTAAAACACACACACACACACACACTGTTTTTCTTGTCTGACTTTTTTTCGCTTTTGCTGTAAGCATTTTTACATCCTCTTATCGTTTCATAATTGTCATTGTTAATGGCTACAAACAATTTTATCCTGTTAAATATATTTATTATTGGTTCCTTCAGTTTATATCTGGTACTCTGCTACAAATAACATCTGCTTACATGCAAATTTTTGCAATTAAGTTTCTCGCTTTACAATGTGTCCAAAGGTATCATTTTAGAAAAAAGACGACTTACCAATTTTATATCTCCTGAAAATTAATGCCACAGTTTTTCCAAAATGACTGGATCCATTATCACTGATGCAGTGATATAGGACTGTTTTATTTTCAGTAGACCTCACCAGCGGATGACATTTTTCCTAAAACTGCTCTTAATAAGCACTAAGAGGTGTTTAGTACTTATAAATGACATCACAGTGAGCATTTTGGTGTAACATCTCAATCCCAGAACAACTATATAATGTTCGTTCGATTTTTATTCCCATTTTATAGCTGAAGCAGCTCAGTTCAGAGCAGCTTAAAAATTTGCCCAGTTTCACACAACCTGTAAGAGATAGTCAGGGCTTATCTCAGATACAACTGGCCAAAATCCATGCTCTTAACCCCTAGATTGTACTGCCTATATATTAATTTCTTACATGTAAATTGTCTAACATTTGGCTATTTATTTACTATGTTTTATTACTAATCAAAATTTTATTTTCCTTAAGAAATATTATGCAATAAATGTGCCCATCTGCATTTTCCTCCACCTTTAAATATCAACTGTCTATTATTTAAGATCTACTCTTTAAAAATATAGACATTATTCCCAATTATACCACAGATTTACTATTAAGTCATGGAAAATCACTCTGCTTCAGTCTTGTCCTATATCAAAGGTAATTAGAAAGTACCACAAAAGGACCATGACATTTCAAAAAGAAAAATGATCTTAAAGAGTTAAATTTTATTACTAATAAATTAATTTTGGGGAGGGTGGATATCCCAAGCTATTTATTGTCTCTAAGGAAAACAACAAGCAATAAAAAACTGATAATCAGATCTTGACATTAATCAGAGACTGGCACACTGATCTTTATTATTGATACCCAACTATCAATTCAGAAAATAAAAATTAAATCATTTTTCTAAAAAAAATTACATAAAGTAGTTTCAGATTTTTAATTATTTATAGAATTTTTAGTTCTATCATACAGTTTATTTTTTCTATCAATCAATAAAGATCTTTCATATTTTTGTGCCAGATAAAATAAATGCTTCTTATACTAATATTTTGGATGTCCGCACACTAGGTAAGTGTTCTAGAAACCCCTTGGCATCTGTGTACCTGCTAGTGGTGTTGTGAGAGGCTGCAATCAGCGTCAGTGAATTTTTTTTTTTGGAGATTCTTTCAATGCCTTTGCCCATTTCATAATGGGTAACTTACGAGTGCACTTACCCATATTGAACTGAGTATTCAGCAGTTTTTGATCAAAATGGCATGATGCCCATGCCTTATCCTACCTATTCACCCAATCTCAACTCAAGTGACTTTTTGTTGGTTTATTTCCCTGAACTAAAAAAGATCCTCAGGAAAATGTTTTGCCAATGTGGAAGAGGTGAAACCATAAACCATAGAAGCATTAAAAGCCACCAAAATTGATGAGTTCAAAAATTGCTTTGAGCAGTGAAAAAAGGTCTCAATAGATGTATTGCATCAAATGCAGAATACTTCAAAGGTGGCTGAAGTATAAACATGAAAGAATAAATAAATAATTTTTATAAATAAATTCCAGGGGGTTTTTTGGTCCCTCCTCACAGCATAATTAAACTGAAATTTGGAAGAAAATTCAGAAATGTATATTGAGTAACAAATTCAATAAACACTAGCTAAAGTAAAAATTTTGAGAAAAATTTGAGGAGGAAGAGAAATTGTAGAAATTTATAGAATGTCTGTTCTATCTGGAAATAAATGATTATTTTATCAACCAGAGAAAAAACTGTATAAAGACAACACTAAGATATTAAAATAGGTTGGTAGTTTAAATACCTGCATCTTACAAGAAAATTTTTTAAAAGTGAGCACGTCAACAAACAAGATAAAGCTTAAATATATATTAAGAGTTCTTCAGTTTAAAATAACCCTTAAACACTGTAATTGAAAATGAGTGGAAAATTTTATAGAAAGTCATGAATCTATTTAGGGAGATCTATATAAATTCTCTTTTTTTTTCCTAGAATTCACTATTTCTGGATTTGAACTTTCCCAACGCTACTTGACTTCCAATAGAATTTTAAAAACAAACTGAAGACCAACAATCGGAGTAAATAAACTTATAATTTCTGCATTATCTTGCTTACACAGCTTCAGATTTCATCTACCCGTTAAGAAGAAAAGTCAGGAAATACCAAGTGGTTTTTGCCACTAATCTGGTGGGAGAACAGACCCATCATTTTGCATAATATTATGTTTACTTCTATTCAATTTCTCTTGGCAAGGGAAAATATTCTTGTGTAAGGGGATGACCACAAAAACCTTTAAGTACATGATATAAAAGATAAAGTATTTCCGTAGTTATGTCATTAAATTGGATTATTTTTTAAAAATCCAATGTAGTGTTTTTCTTCATTATCTCACAGATTTCACTAGAAGAAAACCATCACTCTGCCCTTGGTAGAAAAAATTAAATTATGATAATTATGAGAATAAACCTCCAATTTTTATGTCATAGTCCTGAACTCCCCAGAAAACATTTCAGCTTTAGGTAAAAAAAATATATATATATATGAAATGCTTATTGAATTAAATAAATACTTAAAATAAAATATAAATTAAAGTTACCCACAAATAAATACTTTTTTCTCTAAGATTATGTAGAAGGTATTTATATGTATATATAAATTTATATATATATAAATGTATCTTTGTGATTAATAAAATTATATGTGAACACATTTGCTTCATTGGTGCAGGTATTAACAAATTATTTCAGAGGTTTATTTTAATGCTATATCAACAATTTATATCTTTGACTCTAGTAAACCGAACTATTAAACTCTTGTCTGATAATACATTCATACTACATTGACCCTATTTGAGTAATTGAAAGAGATGAATTCACATACAATTTACCTAAATCATCCAACCAAACATTATTATGAATTATACTAATGTCTGATGAGAGTAATCATATGACCTATTATCTACCTAAAAATGAAGAAGACTCTATGGGAGAAAATTTCCCTACGTTTTTAGATTGCTTCTCTCTTGCCATCTGCAAGCTATTGGTTCCCTGCATGCCATATAAGTAGATATACTGTTGTTTACAAATGTGTTACGATTGGGATGTAAAGAATCTAATAAGCGGTCTCAATTTGCCAAGGCCAAGACTAAGGGTCTGGATGGGATAATTAAGTTCACAGGAACAAAGAACATAGTTAACAGTCAGTAAGTAAACTGTGAAGCATTCCTGGGAGGCTGAAGCTTTAAAGATCCATGTAATTATTTCTATTCACTGACCAAAGATAGTCTAGGCAAGAAGTTAGCATGTTTAATAGACAAAGAGAGATTCTAAAAGAACAAAAGAAGAAGAAGAGAAAACAATTATTTCGGTGGTTGGAGTAAATTCGAAGTCTGAGTAAGGAAAAACCCAAGTTAGGGGAAAGCCAATTCTCCTTAAGGAGCTAGTAACAGTGATGCTGATTTCAAGAATACATCTAGTCGGCCATATTTAGTTTATAACACAACCACACCACACACCAAAGCTTCAAACCTGAGTTAGAAATACACGATAATAGACAAAGTCTATTTTCTAACTCTGTTCACTCCTTGAAAAGAAAAAAGAAAAAGAGAGATTCTAGAGGTTCAATACAAATTAGCAAGCATATCAGAACAGTCAAACAAAAGCTGGTAACAGAGAAATCATGTATAGATTAGATTTCAAAATGCCTAAAGAAAGAGAAGCAATTAGCATTAGAGAAATCTTTCATTAAGAAGCAAAGCCCGTGATCACTAGGCATGCCTAAGAGGAGAAATTGTTACACAAAAGTGGAAACATTGCCTGAAAGAATTTAGAATATTGAAAAATAATTTAGAACATTGAAAACTTTATCAGAGAGGATATAAAAGGAGCAGACTAGCATACCAAGGCCAAGATTCTGGCACAGAAATACAGAAGTGAGAATCTGGGTGCAATATTGAAGTTAGGGGTTGAGCATCAAGAAAACAAAGAAAAAAATCCCAACCGAACCATAAATGGAGAGCCAGTATAAATAGCAAGATAAAAGTAAAATGCAAAGAATCAGTCCTTTAAAAAGCATTCCTGCCTATGTTAAGGTTATTACTGAAGACATCAATGAATAGGTAAAAATGTGGGAATAAGTATCTCTGGATGTTGGGAAACAGATGCAGAATCTCAACTCCAAGAAGAGTCAACCAAATGTTTCTACAATTTAGCAGAAACTACAGATAGGTCTTTAGAATCAGATCCGTATTGTTTCTTGTAACATGGAAACTTCGTTTATTTATGCACTATGCATTTTGTCCCGTGAATAATCAAGACTTTCACAAACCAGTGGGTGAGGCAGAAGAAAACCAACCAACAATGATATGTGAGCAAGGCTTTGTTAGAAAAAGGAGAACAGGTGGGAGGCCACCTAAACACAGGTGGGAACCTTTCTCTGAGAAAGTAATCTTTGGGTTGCTTGTAAGTAGGTTTTAGATTTTTAAAAAGGAGTTAGATGGCTTGGTGGCTCAGCCTGTAATCCCACGCTTTGGGAGGCTGAGGTGAGTGGATTGCCTGAACCCGCGGATTCGAGACCCGCCTGGGCAACTTGGCGAGACCTCATCTCTACAACAAATCAAAAAATCAGCTGGGCGTGGTAGCGCATGCCTGTAATTCCGGCTACTCGGAAGGCTGAGGCGGAAGGATCGCCGGAGCCCAGCAGGTCGAGGCTGCCCAGCAGGTCGAGGCTGCGGTGGCCGGGAGCGGCCACTGCACTCCAGTCTGGGCGACAGAGTGAGACTCCAACTCAAAAAAAAAGGAATTAGATAAGACAGATAGAGAACACAGCTACAATAACAATTTGTGAAAATAAAGCAACATCAGAAGCTATACTACAGCATGGGATAAGAAAATTTTAATTTAGGAGTTTGAATTTGGATCCTCCTTCCTTTTACTCAACATCATCTACAACAAAAACAAACAACTTATGTGTGATCTTAAGACACTCATTTTTCTACTCTGTGTCTAAGTTTCCTTACTGGTAAAATGAGTATAACATTTACCATACGTATCTAATAGAATTTAAGGCTAGAGATATGTACATATTATATATATATATATATAATGTATATAATATATTTGATATATTATGTAATATTATGTAAAGCCCCATAAAGATGGAAGTTATTTTTCTAAGACTGCTTGACATCTAGATACAGACACATATAGAATTCTATAATAAAATATTTACATTGTCTTTCATTCTATCCTCCACAGAGATGGTGGTGAATGGGAATCTAAGGTAGCCCATTTCTAGTAACGTCCAAGTGGGGCATAAGTGCCTTGGCACTAACCAGATATCAGCTATTTCTGACCACCAAAGACCTGGAATACATCTATACTTGTATGTTTTGTGGTCTTTATTCTAAGTCCAACTCTCTTTTCGAGGTCTAGTTAATTATTGTTTGGGTTGGATCAATTTAGCAAAGAAAAAAATCCAGATGAAGAAATCCAAACAAGCTATTGTTGACATAGCTAACAGCATGTCTGCCTTGAGGTTTATATAGGTCTAAACTCCTTACCAAGCATTTTCACATATGCTAAATCACCTATCCTCCCATTCATCCTTTAAGGTAGGGAGGACAGGTGTCATTGTTCCCATTTTAAAGGTGAATACAACAGAATTCATTAAGTGACTTGCCCAAGGTCAAGTTGCAGGAATGACTAGAACTTGATTAGTTTTTCCTAAAGATTCAATGTTTGTTTCCTTACTGTGACCAACATTCTATCTACAGACCACCAAATCATGAAAGAAGCAAAGTACCTGTTTAAAATGCCACATTTCTTCTTTTCACCTAAGTTTCTGTATTTCTCTAGTGGAAAAGCAATTCATTTCAAAATATTTATGGTGGTTAAAAATAGCTTTTTGGGGCAAAGACCTGTTAGTATTTATAAATAAAGTTATTCCTGTGCTTTATTCCAGATGCTCACTTTTAAAAGTCAGGGAATATTTCACGTTAGTGTTGTGCTTAACCACCTTAGTCTAGTACATGACATAATGCAGAGGGAAAGACAGATTTGGATCCTGGCCAACAATTGGTTCTCTATTACAAAGGCCCAAGAAGTTTAATTGCATTTACATCTGTCTGGCTTCAATCAAATTAGATAAGAACTCGAATCCTAGCTGACATATTTATAACCATATTTTCTAAAATATTTAAGTACCTTAGGAGGAAGGCATGCTATAATAACAGCCCCAAAGACCTTTGCCTGGGTCTTTCTGTGTCATTGACATTATCCGTGTTCTTGAGCAGACAAAGTCATTCTGGCTTCTGGAATATCTGTGGGGATAAAAGAGGACAGCTCTTGAGATATCAAAATTTTGGTGGATTATAAATGAGAAGATGACTCTAATTCTCAGATTTTTCTTAGAAGAGCCCACAGGCAAATACCTCCTGGAGTTGTACAATGATACTTGAAGTTAGGTTCTCATACGATGAACTGTGCAGACTTGCTGAGCACCCAACTGAGTCCGCACGTGTCCTTCATTAAGTAGATGGATCTGCCTGAAGGGAAGTCAGCTGTGCTTGTGCAACTTAAGTGTGTCTATACCTTTCTGTTGGACAAAGAAGTTGTTTGTTGTCTAACTCTGCCTGTTCACACAAGTAAAGTACAGATATAATCTGAAACTCATGCTCCTAGCAGAAAAAGAAAATCAAATTAAAATCTACAAATGTAGAGTTTTATTTTCTATCTTGCTTTTTGCGTATAACTCCAACATGCTCTCTTATTTAACAATTGCAGACAATTACAAACATGTCCATTTTAAAAAGCATCAACATAGTTAAAGATATCAGTACATTCACCAACAGATTTATATTGTGATTTTCTTTGAAGTTTTCAAAACATTTGGAAACATGATGATATCCATTAAAGAAACTTTTCTAAAGCAGAAAAAAAAATTCACCCCAGTCCTCTCACCCTGTCATGCAGACATTTAATAATTTTTTCTTTTCAGACATTTTTCTGTATAGATCTTTCATTGTTTTCATCGTATTATATATTTTTCATTATAGTTTTTAAAATCTTATATTCGTTTCCTTCAAGCTTTCCATATATATTAATTTGTCTTCTCATCTTCATATATTGTAGTCAAAAATATATATTAGGCATATACCACAGGCTGATACTCTGCAGATGCTAGAGATTTAACAAGGAAAGTTATAGTTTCCTTGCAAATGGAACGCACACCCGGAGAATAGAAACTTGTGCATTAAAACTTGCCATACACCTTGATAAGTGCTGGAACAGAAAAACTATATTGCTGAACGATACAGGTAGAGTTCAAAGCTTCCTGGAAAAGGAAGGCATGCATGACATGAAAAACCAGAGACAAAAGAGGACATGACTTAGGAAAACTGGAAATAAATTCAGTAAAACTAGATCATAAAGTTTAAGTTGAGAGAACACAGAAGACAGAAATGACTGGAAAAGTAACCGTATTGGATCACTCCTATATTCATTTAGCAAATATTTATTGAGCATCTACCTAGAGCCAACCCCTGGGATATACTGATTCACACTGTATAAGCATGGTTTCTGCCCTCAGAGATCCTCAGTGGTTAGAAAATTTGCTGAGTAGTACAATGGGAGAGCAAATGACATTACAGAAATATTCAGCAAAGTTCCAAACTCAGGTTACGTGGTGAGTAAATATCTTACAGAAAAACTGGCACATGACTTAAGCCTTAAATGGTGAGCCAGACTTAGCAAGACAATTGGGAAGTAAGGAATGAGGAGTCATAAGGAGAAATAAATGGTGAGAGCCTTCCCAACCATGTTGCAGAGTTTAGGTTTCATCATGAGAGTTTTGGGGGTTTAAGCAAAGGAATTAACATCAAATCTTTAAGTGGGACAAATCTGTGATGAAGAGCTTGAATCACAGGAGTAAGACTATAGGCAGGGAAGAGACAGAGGAGCTAGTTACATTGGTCCAAA
Organism: Carlito syrichta; assembly: GCF_000164805.1. Lineage (NCBI taxonomy): Eukaryota > Metazoa > Chordata > Mammalia > Primates > Tarsiidae > Carlito > Carlito syrichta. Next base: position 695,967 of record NW_007256285.1, on the reverse strand, counting down.
TGAAGAGAGCTGGTACTCGCAGCTAGGGCTGTGCAGTAGGTGGGACAGATTTTAGAGATATCTAGAATAATGATGCAATAAAACTTGTAACTGACAGAACATGAACAGAGAGAAAGAAAAAAAAGGAAGGATCGTAGCCATCTTAGTTAAAGAAAATAGCTTGACACATTCCAGAAGACACAACGAAAGGAAAAGTTCAATTGGGAACATGTTATTTTTCAAGTTTTTTAAGACATTCAAGTGAAGTTGCCCGCTTCACTTATGTGATGCTTATTAAAAATAGACATGGCCAGACTCAGTGGCTCAGCCTGTAATCTCAGCACTTGGGGAGGCCAATGTGAGTGGATTGCCTGAGCCCGCGGGTTTGAGACCAGCCTGAGCAACTTGGAGAGACCTCGTCTTTACAATAAAATAAAAAATTAGCCAGGTGTGGTAGCATGCGCCTGTAGTTCCGGCTACTTAGAAAGCTGAGGCAGAAGGATCACCTGAGCCCAGCAGGTAGACCCTGAGGTGTTCCCTTCCTGCCAGGGTTTTTGTCTAGAGCGTCAGTTGCCTCCAATCTCTCTTTTAAACTCTTTCCACGTCCATTGCCATGAAGCCCTTTCCCTTATTCTAGTGTGAAGTTGGTTTTCCATGTACTTGGCAGTCATACTAGTGGTATCACAAATAAGAAATGTTACAAACTTTTAAAGTTAAAATTCCCCTTATCTGATACACAATACAAACAAAATGTGGAAAGTTTTAATGACGTCATCCAAATAACAACCAGAGTTCACTTTTCCTCTCTGTGCAACCCAATCCTTGTTTCATGATATCCCGATCATTCTTTACTTTTTTCTTATTTATTTTAAAGATGTAGGGTTCAAGCCAGATTTAGGTACATAAGTGGTCTATGTACAGGTGAAGTTTGTGCCTCCCACAGGTCCTTACTTCCCCTGGTTTAGGATCAGGTATCCTTAGTGATGTTATGTGCCTCCCCTTCCCTCCCCTGCAGTATCCCACTACTGCTGATCCCTGTCTTGTAGTAATGTGAAGAATGTTCAGGACTCACTTTTGAGTGAGAACATGTAGTATTCAGTTCTTTGTTTCCGTGATAGATCACTGAGTACTGATCTTTATTTTTAAAAAGAGCACATCTTCTCAACCCTACCTTCATTCTAAATATTAATAAAAGCTTACCAAATCAGTGTGTCCAGAAATCTTTGTATCCCCTCTTTCACTTAAAGTCATATGCAATCATAAGCCAGTTATCATCTAATTTTCTGATCAGCAAAAGTGGTATCTTGATCCTTATTTTATTTCCTCATTGTGGGGACCTGATTAAAGTCATCATCATAATCATAATTGTATTTTTTTAAAAGCATAAGGAAAAAAACAAAAAAACAAAGTCATATGCTAAATTATTGAGCCCTTCTATCTAAACAATATAAATTCAAGGATTATTATGCTGTCTTGGAGCATATGAACTAGGTAGGATACATTATCCATAAATATGTTTCTGTTCAAGAAATTTTGCACATGGGAGGTAAACATACTTTATTGATGACTTCTTGAAAGGCATTGTAAAGTATATTCATCACATCAACCTCTGATATATTCCTTTGAAAACCAGTGAGCAGTTGAGTCATATCTTTTTTTTTTCATGTGAGTTATTAAAGTCTTTGATGCTGGACTGCAGCAGAGTCTTGTGAAGTAAATCCACTGTCCTTATGTCTGGGAGAATTTCTGTCAAAGAAACTACAAAGCGTTTTTATATTATTCAATCTATGTTCTAGTACTTTTCTCCCTCCTTTCCTAACAAAGAAAGAAAAAAGTAAGACATCAAATAGGAATGGAGATTGGAATGGGGATCAAATAAAAAGATATATGAAAGCGATTTGAAAATTGTAGATTTTTATATGAATATCGAGGATTAAAAGCCCCGTGATCATCATCATGTGGGAAAAAAATGATTATGTCTTCACGCCTCAACACACAATCTCCCCATCATGTGTATTATCAAAAAAAAAAACTCACAAGTGAGTTAATTTAATTTTCTACAAAAGATGAAGTCTCCTAAGACAATAAGTGATAATTCTACGCCACAATCCTAAATGGATATCAGATGGTATCTACTTAGGCAGAGTTGGAAATGAACACAAAACAAACAAAACAACAAGAGCACAACTCAAAAACAAGAAAAAACGAAGAAGAGATAGCTACATTGAATTTTTAGCCAAAGGACATGATTAAGGATATCAGACATGGAAAATATCATGGAAATGAGGCTTGGCTGCTTTTTTTGTCTGGGTCTCCTCCAACTTTCCCTTGTATGGGCTGATCTTCTCTAGACCTGACACAGTGGTGATTTCATTTTTAAAAAGGCTCATGTTGGTGTCAGAAATAATCTATTCTCTTACTGACCCTATCCAGAGCCAGCTGTAAGAGCCTATAGGTTAGAGGTCTTTCAACAACCTTATCTTCAATTCAAAGTAATAATTTGGAAAAGCTTTTGACCTACACACAGGTTTTACCCGTTCCCAAGAGATATAATTATACTTAGTGATATCAGAAGCCTCTAGGAGTCTAGATAATACACTTTGAGATAGTGCATTTGAAAGAATATCTCACTTCAGCAAATCTCTCCAGGTTTTAACAGCTATCTATGTGCTAAGGATCAGTGACTCTGAAAGTTAATAAACTATTATTCAGCATAGGGAGATGTTACGAAGCAGTGGAGAAACACTGAAAAATAAGTTAGATAAAGGAAGACACTCTCTGGCAATTATCATAAGCAAGAATTTCACTTAGAATAGAAATTTTATGTTCCTTTAGCTGCACTGTCAATTCACAAAAAGAAAGGTAAGGAGCCTGGTTTAGATTTCTGTTCATTGTGACAAAATTCCTAATTTTCACACCGATTCGTAATTGACACATTCTAAAATGAAGCCCTCTCGATTCTCGTTCAGTGTTCTTTCCTCTCATTTTGAAATGCCAGAGAATTATTCTCTAGCCTCATGTCTCTAGTATTTTTGTCTCTCCTCCCAAAATCATCATTTCCCTGAGGACAGATCCCATAGTTGTGAGGTCTTTGGAGTCCCTGAAGAACAATATTGCTACACAGAATACGCAACCAACAATGGAGAAAGAAACGATTTACCTTTGGCCCCATCTTACCAGTATGTTGCATGGGAGTTCAGCTCTATGACCCCACAATACACAGGTTGTTTGGAGTTAATGCATGTTGCTTATTGCTGCAGAACTTGTTTATCTTTCGCGTGCCTTTCTGAAGCTTCAGAAAAGATGTATTTCCTACATAACGTGTGCTTACCTTTCGGAAAATGGGTTGTCAGTTACTGATATTTGAGGGAATGGGAGGAGGGCTAGTGGAAGAAAGGCAAAATGTGGAGAGGTAGGGGTTGTCAGTTACTGATATTTGAGTGATAGGGAGGAGGCGGTACACTCACTGGGCAAAAGACATGGAGAATCGTCACGCCCACTGTTGACCTTTCCAATGCAGATACATTCCCTCAGCCAAAGACTCATCAAGATTTATAAACTTTTTTTTAATGAAAAATAATCTTCTCAAGGGCTAGGAGGACCTAACATATTTATATGTTAGTGGTTTATCAGCTCTGACGGTGGGAGAAGTAATTTTGGAGTTTTCGATATTTGAGGAAGGCAGGCCCAGGTGAGTGACCCTGGGCAGACAAAGGACAGAGAGAAATTAAAGAAGACAGAATTCAACTACTTGGTAGCTTGCCTCTGTGTGGCAGTCGTGTGTGTGTGTGTGTGTGTGTGTGTGTGTGTGTGTGTGTGTGTGTGTATCAGAGGGCTGTGATAGAAAGGACACTAAATACATTTCAGAAGACATAGAAGGCAAGGTTACTGAAAGGACATAACATGGATTTAATATACCAATGAGCAGCCATTTTAGCATTGCCTAAATCTCATGTTTTTCTAGCAGTTCACTTAACTTACCCTCTAATCACTAGCCAAGGACAGAACCAGTTTCTCAGAGGTAGCTATTGATAATTGTTTTTACAACCCCCTCCCCAGTTTGTTTTGTACTAATTAGCTTTTCTATTTCAAGTACTTGCCTTCACCCATATGATCCAAGTTAACCTAATCAGCCTTTCCTGACCTCCGTGACACAGACCTCCAACACCATGGCAGCAATCATGTGACTAACCCACCCATCTGCATTCTCCTGACATCAGTTACTGCGCTTGCTTGCCTGCCCCTTTGTGATGATGCAGAGCTGACCACTATCCAATCACCTTAGTGGCCTTCCCCCATCAAAGGGAAGGATTAAAAAGACTCAACCACAAGCAACCAGCAGCCATCGCCTTGTTAAGCTATGATGTGGCCATGTGCTCTTTGAGTTATGGCCAGGCCATGTTTTCTTAAGCTTTGGCCCCTTCCTCTACCTTGGGAAGGTGAATATCCTCTTTCTCTCTCTCTCCCTTTCTAATTTAGTTTTAAAATAAACTATATTCTCTAATCTAACTTCTGTGCAATTCTTTGCATCTTTCTCGTGGCACCAGATCACAGACACCAGATACCCACACTGCCAGCGGGCCAGACCTAACATTCTGGAGGCCTGGCTGAGAGTGTGACCCTAACAGTTACTAATGATAATAACAACAGCTAAGCAAAAAAAAGAGCCTATCAATTATGAAGGGCTTTCCATGGGGCAGGAACTAGCCCCTCACCTACTCTAGTGGTGGTTATTGATTAATTTCTGTACAACTTTAGTCCCATCCCTCCCTGCCTCCCAGCCTTCCTTCTGAAAAATGCTTCTCTGATTGTGTGTTTGTAGTGGGTGTGCCATCCTTGGAAATACAGACAAGCGTAGTCATTCAGCTACATGTTGGACCAACCTTAGTCATCCATGCATATCACCCAAAAAAATAATAAAAATAAAAACCAGTTCAGAAATCAGCAAAGGGCCCAAGCAATTAGAACACTCTCTAGTATTTTCCAATCTGCATGGAAGGAAGGAGACCTTTTCCTCTTTAACAGCAAAGCTGTAAAAATTTGAGCCTAGGTATGAAATGACTGTAAGCTTGTTCTCGTGGAGACACATATGTAAAGAGAAAAACAGGAATAAGAAATGAGGAGTGTGGCAAGATCTGTAGATTGAGATGGCCCTTGATCCTAGTGCTTCCTAAGACCCGCTCAACTCTCTCCTTCCTGCACTGAATATGTGAGCCCTTCATTCCAGCCTTTTCCTCCCTCTGGCTCCCATCCAAATCTTTTCTTCATTTACAAATAGACATGGAACATCTCATTTACTCCTCACAATCTTATGCTTTAATATATCAAATAAAGAAGCAGCAACAGGAAAAGCATAAACATCTAAATAACTTTCTTCAAGGTCACGCAGCTGATGAGTTGCAGCCCAGGTCCAATGGCAGACCCTCCACTCATAATGACTCATTTGTCCACCAGCATCCTTAACCATCCTAGCCTTTGTTCTTCAAGGTCAATTGGATTGACCTTAAAAAAAAATCTCAGAGGGACCAAATGAAATAACCTAAGGAAAATCATTCCGATGACTGCAAAATGCAGTAAGCAAAAGCAGTTTTCCTGTGGTCCAAGTGCCTGACACCTGGCTGGAGGTTATATGGCATTGAACTTAATATATTCTAGGTTAAATTGGGTGTGTAAAATTGTTTAGTGATTCTACCATTTATGTATTTCTTGTCTGTTTAATCTGGGGCTTATTTCCTTTATACTTTACAATAAAAATTTAACATCAGTGATATATAATTGCAACAGAAATTTAAGCTTGAAAACAGAGACGACATAGCCTTAAGTCAGGTCACAGGGCTTTGAAACCTCTGTATTCAGCATGAATAGATGTGAACGCTAGGGAGGGCTTTCGTTAACATCCAAGAAAATAAATGACAGCTCCCATAATTCTCAAGAAAAAATGAATACTTCATCATTCCAAAAAGAATATAAAAATGGCTTACAAGCTAGTGCTACCAGCATGTGTAAAAATAAGAAGGATAATGTATTGATGAATGTTTCACTCATGGAAGAAAAATACTACTTCATAGCATTTATTGAGCCTGATACTGCTCATGCCAAAAGGGTTAATTGTTCACTGGAGCATCAACGATTATTTTAGACTGCAAGAATATTATCTTTGTGTTACAATGAAGGAAACAAAATACAGTTTTCTTGCATGCAAGTCTCTAACCAAGTAAGAAATTATATACAAATTGCCCAAGCCCTGTCTGTGTTTATTTAAATCATGATGTGTGACCAGTTAATTATATTCTCTTGCAAAGAAACAGAAAGGTATCCTTATATTTAAAATAATTAGGCAGTTCAAAGCTAAATTTCATGAGAAATTTTAGGATATTTCTATCCAAACAATAAACAGTAATTTTAACAATGTCTAGACGTATGCAAAACCAAGTTGAACCAAAGAGGCAAGAAAATAAGCAAAGCCAAATATTGTCCCTAATTGTAACAGAAAATACAGGTCTCTAGTGCTTCTGAACATTTCCTGTCTGCAAAATCCAGGATGTAATGAATGCCTCTTGTTCTCTCTCAGCCAGGAACAAGTGAACGCTGACCTCAGCCACAACATGGTTTCCAGAACGAGAAATTCAATGCCCTTAACTCTTCTGGAAAACTGATAACTTCTGAATGCAGGCAGCAGGGAATCCGGCCTAGTCTGCTTTCTCTTTGGGATTCATGAAAAGATACTGCCAGGTTGGCTAGAGCTATCCAGGGTAGAAAAGTAGGGCAGTATTCGCTAATAAGAGACTAAAATTCGAAGATTTAAAAACCCTTCTGTATGCAAATTAATACAAATTTATCTACAGATTTTTGGGGAAGGGATTGAACTATGTATCAGTAATGAGTGTGTGAAGTTACCCATGTTATCAATTGCTATTATTTGTCATAAGAAAATTGACATTTTAGGTGTAAATTTTCTTTTTTTCTTCCAAATAATTTAGGTTTTCTCCTTTCTTCACTTTGATACTTCATATGTCCCCACATTTTACTATCACAGTGATTAAAAGTAGGACAAATCTGTTTTTTCTTTCTTTATTTTAAGGATGTGGGGTACAATTCAGGATTAGGTATACAAGTGAACATTGTATAGGTAAAATTTGGGCCCCTCTTTGGTCTCCACTTTGCCTGGTTTGAAATTAGGTACCCTTATTGATATTGTGTCCCCTACCCACCCCCACCCCAGCAGTATCCTGCTACTGCCAATCCTTTTCTTATAGGATTGTGGTAAATGTTCAGGGTCCACTTATGAGTGAGAACATATGGTATTCAGTTCTTTGTTTCTGTGATAGATTACTGAGTATTATAGACTCTAAATCTATCCAAGTTGCTGCAAAGTCGGCAAATCTCTTTTATTTCCACAACATCCCTAGCTGAGCAGTCTGAGATGTTACTCACAGTAGAAAACTCCCAGAGGTCAATGCTGGGTTGTAGAGAGATAGAATCCACTTAGGCAAGCAAACAAATCAGGCTCTTTATGACACAAAGGCAGCGTTGCCTTGTAGACACCTGACAACCAAAGATACAGATCTCTGCTTAATCAACAGTGGAGAGCACCTAAATTTTAAAAACTTGTTAGCTTTTGACAAACCTGCTGGTTCATAGCTCCCATCAAAATCTTTCTTAAGAAAATACATATTCAAGGGAGATTAAGACACAAGCTATTCAATTATTTACCAAGATTAGTGACTCTTAAATGTTAATGAGTAAAATGCGCACACACACACACACACACACACACACACACACACACACACACACACACAACCTCCACTGGAGTCATATGGAAAATGTGTCTGTGAGAAACTCCAGAGATTCAAATATCAGTGGGACTAAAGTCCTTGTTTTCAGCACGCAGTATAAGCAATGCTGGTGAGAATCACATTTTGAGAAGCATTGCCAGTATCCTTAAGTTTTACTAATTTACCAATCATAACATCAGAAAATCTACAAGTGAAACTGTTGTTACTCTAATTTCTCATAGAAGTGGCTACACAGAATTATAATTCACTTTTCTTTCCTGATTTTTGTTAAGGGTTATTATGTGAAGTGACTACCTGAAAAACCATTTATATTCTGTGAAAATTAGATGGACAATACCATCCATTTTTTGTTCAAATATCCCTCTTACAATGGGCAGTATCTATTTCTCACAACACTCAGTGTCAGAAGAAAATATTTTTTTCAAATAATCTGTTAATGTCTGTCAATACTTGTCTTGGCCACCTGAAAACACAGAGAGAAATTTTGTTTGGAATCACAGTAACGTTGATTGACCCTTTACCCTGCCTTTAATAGTGTGTTTATTTTTAATCATAGATATAGCAAATCATAAGTAGAATATAAAAGGCAGATGTCATTTTCTAATGAATCCTTATGCATTGGAACCTGGGGAGAGGGGAGGATTTTCAAGCAAGTTTGACCCATTTATTTGTATAAATCTTTGATACCGCCAATTCAAGCTATACAAGCTCAAAGTCAGGACAACTCATCAAGGCACACTGTTTTTTGTAGGAGTTTTTTTGTTTATCTTATTTTGTTTTGTTTTGAGACAGGGTCTACCTAGTCACCCAGGTTGGAGAGCAGTAGCAATATCATAACTCATTGCGGCCTCCACCTCCCGGACTCAAGTGAACAACATGTCTTGGCCTCTGGAGCAACCGGGACCAAAGGCGCATGCCACTGTACCCAGCTAATTTTTTTGATTTTTTTGTAGAGATGAGGTCTCTCTGTGTTTCCCAGTCTGGTCTTGAATACCTGGGCTCAACCAGTCCTTCTGCCTCGACTTGAGTCACCATGCCTGGTCAAGGCACACTGTGATGGTTCCATGTAATTTGAATTTTAAAATCCCTGTTTGTACTTGGCTCTATTCAAACCAAGGGGCTGTAGTACCTTTCACCTGTTTTACGTCAGTCTTTGTAACCTATCCTTCTAAGCCCAGATCTTGTACACACCACTGCCAGATTAATCTTCCTGGAGACTAATTCCAATAAAATTCAAATTATGTAGCTGTTCATCCCAGTCCATCTGTGATCTTGATACAACTTGTCTTACAAAGTCAATTTCCTCCTCCGCCTCCCACAAGCATTCCACTTCAGCCAAACTCATTTTCTACTTTATTCCCTTTTGCTTTCTTGCTCTCAGGTAGAATGCCATTTAGTTTGTCTTTAATAACTTAAATTGCAGTTATCCTTAAAGTCCTCAAAAAACCTCACAAGAAACCACTAATAAAAGTAATTTCTTTTCCCTCTGTAACTCTCATAATACCTTTTATATTTTTTCTTACCACATCTATCTTTCATGATCGTTATTAGGGAATAGGTCATATTTCTCCCTCAAGAATGAAAGCAGGATCTGTTGTTACCATAAGACAAACCCAATACACTTTGGATGGGCCCTCAACCATCTGGAGAATGGATCGAACAAATAGTCTTATTTTTAGGAAATGATTCAGCATTTTTATTTCTCTCAGTAACATTGTATACACCAAAGATGAGAAGCAATTGGAATATCATTGTGTGAACAAGGGAAGCAGTTAAATAGGCATATATCCGGCTTCCGGAGCAAGTTTCATTGGGTAAAAATCATGGGTTTGGAATCAGCAACAGGGAAGCCTGTCCCAATCACCCCATCACATTCTAGGGACATGCACAGCCATCTCACAAGACCAGACATCTAACCCTAGAAGACAGATGCCCTCCAGATGTGTGTTGCTGAGAGGCTTATAAGGTCATACGACACTGCAGGCTCTTGTCTCCAACCCTCACCTGCGAGCTCAGCATATGTGGGGGCAAGTACAGCAAATCCCCTACATACAAACCTTCAAGTTGCCACCTTTCAAAGATGTGAATGCACTCACTTGTCCAGTCACATAAGTTAGTTCACATGTCTGGCATACACACAGCCCTAAATGCCGGCTGTTGTACTGTTCTGTACTACTATACTTTTCAAGATACTGAACTGTAAGATTAAAAATGTTTTCTTTACATGGATGGATTTAGACTCTATAATACTCAGTGATCTATCACAGAAACAAATAACTGAATCCCATAAGTTCTCACTCATAAGCAGACCCTGAACATTTACCATAATACGATAAGAAAGGGATTGGTAGTAGCTGGAAACTGCCAGGGGAGGAAGAGGGGGTACATAACATCAGTAAGGGTACCTGAGCTCAAGCCAGGTGAAGTGAGGACCAAAGGGAGGCCCAAACTTTGCCTGTACAATGACCACTTGTATACCTAATCCTGAATTGTACCCCACTTCTTTAAAATTTAAAAAAAGTTGTCTTTCTTTTTTGTGTGTGCTTGTTTTTTATGTATTATTTGTGTGAAAATTATTATAAACCTATTACAGTTCAGTACTGTATAACCAAAAATTGTGTTAGTTGGGGACTTAGGCTAACTCTATTGTACTTACAAACAAATTGTATTTACAAACGCACTCTTGAAATGGGGCTTGTTTTTATGTAGGGGACTTTATATGATCAGGCATCCAAGCCTTAAAATTGTACTTGCAAGATATAGCAAGCCTGCAGCCAGATTGATGAATTCAATCTGGTTACAGGATTCCTAGTCAGAAAATCACTAACTGCTGCCCTGGCATGATAAGTGAGCTACAGTCCAAGCTTGGCACTGACCCATGCCAGAAACATAAAGCCATAACTTGTTTCCATGGTACTTCACAAGTGGTAATTCTTTTTTTTATGAGACCAGTTTACAGAAGTTCAGTCTTGAACAAATTCACTCTTACCTTTCCTGCATTCATAGTTCTAAAAAAATTCAAGTATTAGGGGACGGTCCCAGGTGTACACCATGCAAACCACTCCTCAAACCAGCTGTATAGGTGTGAAGTAGTAGCTGGCAGGGATGAATTCCTTCACTAAAGTAGAACGGATCAATGAAGTAAACCAGCAGGAACCCCAGCTTGGGTTGGAGCCTCCAATGTCCTGGCTCTTCACTAGTGAGGACAAACAGACGTCCTACTCAAGGGTCCTCCTTAGGAATCAACTGAACAGGCATATCTTCTACATATTCTCAAAATACAGAAAAAATATTAATATTAATCTCCTATGGAATGAGAGGAGTCCAAAGGATTCTGTTTTATCACAGCTTTGAAGTCTAGAGACATGAGTCTGGCTGTTGTCAATTTTAATGTGCTGAAGATCAAAGGAAGAATCATCTGAGTCAACCACACGTCTAACTATTGGCCCCATAAAAACATAGAGGATGTGGATTATTAAGCAAAGTGCTTTAGGAGAAAGGCAGAGGTGTTCAGAAACAATGTCCAAATTCCTATCCATATAAAGTTCCCTCATCAAAAAGCAGCAATGAAAGCAAGAGAAACAATGAGAAACTTCGCTCTAACAATTAACAGTTAGCTAGCAAGTGCAGCCAGAACAGCTACCTTCTCCTCGCCATTCAGAGGCAAGATTTTAAAAAGTAAGGACAATTCCAATCTATATGTGCTTGGGGTCAGGCAGGGGGCAGCTGTCAGAAATCTAGTCCAGAAATGCAGACAGGGGCATAAGCTCTTAACTCCCCAAGGTTTGGGCTGCTTGCCATGGTGAAGTAGAAGACCCAGCAAAGAATAAGAAGAAATCAGGGAATAGGCTCAACCCTTCTAGCAATTGCTGAAGGGAGAAAGGAGAGGAAAACACACATCCCAGCTCCCTGGATGACGGTCTGAGGGTGTGATCACGGAAGGAAATTCTGGAGCATAAAAAAGCAGATAGTTCTAGACATGGCCATCATCCAGGGTCCTAATAAGCACTGACCCCACACCTGAGCTCACTTGTGCTTAGTTGCTCAGTAGACTTGGAAATAAAATGGGATTTTCAAATCTCATTTACTATTTATATAAATAAAATCCCTCCAACAGAACAAAAAAAAAATCTTTTTTTAAATTTTTTCATTTTAAAGATGCTAGGTGTACAAATGTTCATTATGCAAATACCCTTGTTAATGAGGTGTGTCCTGCCTTCTCTTGCAGATTGCCACTACTGCCAATCCGGTCTCCCCACTTCCAACCCCTCCACCCCCTGTCCCCTGACATTTTTGGCTACTGCCAAACCTTTTCTAATAGTATTATGATAATTGCTCAAGATCCACTTATGAGTGAGAGCATGTGATACTCAGATCTGTGTTTCTGTGAAAGATCACTCAGTATTATAGACTTTAAGTCCATTCAGGTTGCTGTAAAGTTCATGATTTTGTCCTTCTTTGTGGCTGCATAATATTCCATCGTGTATATGTACCACATTTTTTAATCCAGTCCTCTTTTGATGGGCAGCACAATTGGTTCCAAGTTCTTGCTACTGTGAACAATGCTGCGATAAACATACGTGTGCAGGTATCTTTTTTATAGAGTGATTTGAGTTCTTCAGGGTATACTGCCAGTAGGGGGATTACAGGGTCATATGGAAGGTCAATTTTTAGAGCTCTCAGGAATCATCACACTGCGAAAAAAATCACTAGTGATAATTTAGGGTGTGTAGTTTTTATTTATATTGTAGTTTCAAATAAATGTTCAAGAGAGCCACGTTCGCAATTCTTGACATGGAGATAATTGTTAGGAAAAGGAAGGAGAATGAAATTTCACAGGAAAAAAATATTTATCAAAAGATACTTTTTTTACACAAAACTGTTGACTTGTTCCTCATTATTCATAATTTGAACAGTATCAAACGATGCTCAAGATGGTCCTGAGAAATTTCTAACTTGGTATTATATTCTAGTACTATGCTGAATAGTGTACAATGTTTCAGTCCTAATATATAGTTTCTGTAAAATCGTATAGTTTGGCCACAGCAGGATACAAATTAATAATTAAGAGGACTCTGTACCCAGGTTGATCATAATGGGTTTGTTGGGGGCTTTTGTTGTTGTTATTGTTTTTGTTTTTTGCTTATGAGAAAATAAAGAAAAAAGTCTTATATTTTCATAGTTTACAGTTTTCTCTGCCTAAAATTTTAAGAACCTAGTATTTTGAAAACTATATTAAATTCCATATTTCTATGTGAAGTGGCAATATCTTTCTTTTAAAAGGGAAAACTTACATTTTCCTTCAATTGACTTATGAAATGTTAAAACTTTTTTAAAAATCTGTATCTAAAAATGCTTTGCCATTGACTCAAAGCCTAACACTTCATGTATTCATTGAAAATATTCATGGGAAAAATATTATTTACTGAAGTAGTCTTAAGTGAGTGCAAGACAGAAGTTGGATTAATATTCCCTGCTGTGTCAGAACAGCTAGGCAAATCTTTCCTCAAATCTTTAAAGTAACAAATGAGGTATTTGCCATTATACAAAACTCAAATTGTCCATGACATTTTCAGAAGAACTGGAACAATCACTATGAATAATTTATTTGCTTTCACCAGGATAATTCTTGCTTTATGAAAAATAAGCTTTTAACTACTGGAAAGGTAATCAGACTTCATTTAATGTTTTCTTCATAAAATTTAAACCAATCCTAAGTGTCTCAATTTCAAGATGCTTGAATTTAATATTACGCTCTTTTATGTCACCTTATCCTTGGCATTGCAACATTTTAATATGGTTTCAAAATGAAAGCAACTAACAGAAGATAGAAAAAGGAAAGAATGAAAGACACAAATGAGAAAAAGAAAGAAAGGAGGAAAAGAGGGAGGGAGGGAAGGAAGGAGGGAGGGAGAGGGGAAGGAAGGAGGGAGGGAGAGAGGAAGGAAGGAAGGAAGCAAGAGAAGCAGGGAGGGGAAAGAAACGCAGGAGAGGGAGTGAGGGAGGAAGAGGAAGGAAAGGGAATGGAAGGCAGGAAGGTCATTTGGAGGTTTATGGTGTTGTGGGCACAGGCATCCACGGCTGCCTATCCCTTTGAACACCCTTTTTACCTTTTGGTTATTCCCTACATTGTGCATCTCACCTTTCCAAAGTAGAAATAAATACAGAACTTCTGGTGTCCCCACCTAAGCCTGATCAACACCACACAGCAGGCTGCAGGCCCAGAGTTATTTTTTACATAGAATAAATCCCTCATTTGGTTGAGAATGCTCCTGTCTGGCTATCTCTGCATCGCTTTTTTCCAGCATCCCATGCTGCTCTCCTTGCAAAAAGAAAGACTCTGACTATCACACATAGTTTACTTGTGATTCCTTCTGTGTGTGTGTGTGTGTGTGTGTGTGTATTTTATATCATTTCTGTGCCCATGTATTGAGGCTAAAAGAACATGTACAATTATGTGAACTCTTACTGTAGCATAGGATTTCTTGAGAAATATCACATACTCATAATGCATGATCTCCCAGCTATTGCAAATTTCAATACAATATGTCAGTCTTTCTCATAGTATTTCATGCTGGAGTAAGCACTCAGTGAATAAATATGATAAATCAGATGGGTTTCAGGTCAACAGCAATAACTAATTAAAATCTATGCTTTGAATGGCACTTGATGAGGTATTTATACAGTTTAAAATAATTGTTCCTCCCCAGTATTCCATCCTATTCTTCTCTACCTAGTACCCAGACAAACAAAAGCAAAATGACAATTTGCAATAGACATACCTCACACATATGTACATAAAATAGGAGGGGATCCCCAAAAACGGAATTACCTTTTGGAGGATGGACCCCTTGAAGTACATGGGATTTGTTACTCTGGATCAAACGGTCAACCAATTTTTATCTGGAAGTTTTGAGAAGGTCACGTCACAGTTTGTGGAAGAAATGTCCCAAGTTATGGCAACCAGGTGACTGGTTCTTCCACCATGACACTTCACCTGCCCACACCATGCTGAATGTTCAGCTGTTTTTGAGGAAAAACAATATGATCCCTATGCCCCACCTTTCCTATTCACCAGCTCTCACCCCAAGTGACTTTTTTTTTTTGTTTCCCCAGATTAAAAAACTCCTCAAAGGGAAATATTTTGATGATATGGAAGAGGTGAAACAAAAAACGTCCAAAGCACTAAAAGACACCAAAATTGACAAGTTCAAAAACTGTCTTGAATGGTGGAAAAAGCATCTCAATAGGTGTATTTCATCAAATTGAGAGTACTTTGAGGGTGACCAAAGTTTAAACATGTAAAAATAAATATGAAATTTTTTAATAAATAAATTCCAGGTTTTGGGGGGTTCCCTTTGTATATTGAACAACACATGTAACACTGCCAACATTATTCTTTGCATTGTGTGAGCAGTTTGGATCATTCCGGGGGATTCAATGATCAAAGTGAAGAAGAGTCCCTTTTACTTTTATGAGCCTTAATTAGATGGATCAGTAGAATAGCTGTCACATTATGGAAGAGACCACTAAAATCTGCTAATTAATCAAAAGTAAAGCTCATCAAAGCTTGGGGTATATTTATTGTACTTCATTTTCTACCATTAGCAGTTCAGAAACTGAAGAGCTTTCATTTCTAATTATACCCTTGTCTAATTAAGTCAATGGTCTTGTTTTTAATCATAAAACACATAATACCCATAACCACTAACACTGAGACATCATCAGGATTGGGCACTCCAGACTAAATTAGGACCCATCTCATTGAAATTGGACCCATTATTTTCCCCTGACCTTAGTTTTTCTGCCCTGTGGAAAATGGAGGTCAATTAGAAGTTTATAAAGCACCCTGAAAAAAGAAACCTGCTAGGTGTGAAAGCATGAATTTAAAGTACCCCAGAATCAGTCAACTGGAAAGATGGTTTCAAAGACCAAAGGTATTGTGACAATACTTCATTAAGGCATTTTTCTAATCCCTATACTTTGTTTTTATGAAATTTAAAATTATTAGTACTTTCCCTTATATTGTCTTGGTTCCTCCTTCCGAGAAAAAAAAAAGGCAATTTAATCTACACAATCTCTCAATTTTCAAATGTTTGAAGGACAAAATAAGCACATATGAAGAACATACCTGTTAGTACCTTTATGTTAAATAATAATATGAATTCTGATTCAGAAATAGCTATTGAGTGTAGCCTCTTCTCTTTATGCCTTTAACCATAATACATACCTAATCATCTATCGAATCAAAATATATTTTTTTGAGTTGCTCTTAATCTGTCACTCAGGCTAGAGTGCAGTGGCACACTCACAGCTTCCATAACCTCAACCTGCTGGGCTCAGGCGATGCTTCTGCCTCAGCCTTCCAAGTAGTTGAAACTGCAGACACATGCCACCCTGTCTAGCCAATTTTATTTTTATTTATTCACCTGCTTAATTTTTTTATTTATTGTAGAGATAAGGTCTCACCATATTGCCCAAGCTGGTCATAAACCCCTGGGCTCAGGCAATCCTCTTGCCTCAGCCTCCCAAAGTGCTAGGATTACAGACATCAGGCAACGCGCCTGCCTCTATATAATTTTAAAGCATAAACTAGGGCTGAGGTACCTGGAGACATCATGATTAAAAGACATTGTCCTTATCCTCAACTCTGAAGGCAGACAAGAAAAGCAATGAGATGAGAGCAGTAATAAAGTGTGCAAAACATGGTGTGAATCACTCTATAAAAAAAGATACCTCCACATGTATGTTTATTGCATTATTCACAACAGTAAAAAGATGTAACCAACCGTGCTACCCATCAAAAGTGGACTGGATAAAGAAAATGTGGTACATTTACACGATGGAATATTATGCAGCCATAAAGAAAAACAAAATTACGAACTTTGCAGCAACCTGGATGGAATTAGAATCCATAATATTCAGTGATTTATCACAGAAACAAAGATCTGAGTACCACATGTACTCACTCATAAGTGAACTCTGAACATTTATCACAATACTATAAGAAAGGGATTCACAGTGGTGGGACACTGGCAGGGGAGGGGGAAATACATAACATCAATAAGGGTATCCACACTTTACCTGTACGACCACGTATGTAGCTAACCCTGAATTGTACCCCACATTTTTAAAATAAGAAAAAAGAGAATAAAACACACTCACTAGGAGTGCCCCACTTGGAGTGAATGGGAGTTGTCAGGGAAGCCATCTCTGAAGTCTTTGATGTAGCTCTCTGTCTTAGTTCATTTTCTGCTGCTATAACAGGTTGTGGAATTAATGAAGAGAAGAAATTTATTTTTCACAGCTCTGGAGATGGGAAGCCCATTACCCAGGTACCAGTGTCTTCTTGTGAGGGCCTTCTTGACACAAGGCAGAGGGTGTCACACGGTGAGAGAACACTTGCAAGATGACTCACTTTTATAACAAAACCATTCCTGTGATAACAGACCCACTCTCACAATAAGAGCTTTAATCCATTCATGAGGGCAGAGACTCCATGACCTAATCACTTTACTGTCACGGTGGCAATTAAATTTCAGTTTGAGTTTTGGAAGGAACATTCAAAACATAGCACTCTTGAAAATTAAAAAATAATTAACCAACAAAAACCCAGGGTGAAAGTGAAGCATGGGGGACAGTGGTGGCCACAAAAGCAAGGGAATGAGCATTCCAAAGAGAGGAAATCCCAAATCAGTATCTTCACTGTGTAATCGCCGGAAGCCGAACTCATGAAAATTCCATGCTTATCACACCTCAGTAGTTTGCACAAAAAGTTTTACACTAAATGTTCTCCCTTTTTTCCTAATTAATAGGACACAGGAGTCTAAGCAATTTCATTCAATGTTGTGGGGGTGTAACACGTTTTAATTTGAAGAGAGCTAGAGATTCCTGATCATTTTTTATCTATATCCTTGAAGTTAATAATGTGTTGGTCAGTGCTCTGAACTCCATCATGAGTCTTTTGGGGGATAAAAAAGCAATCAATGAGGGAAGGAGGTAGTGAGGTTGAGTAGAGGTTACTTCTATGGAGTGGTAATATTAGTACAACCACCCTATTTATCATCACAGATTATTGAACTGACAGAAATAGAATAACAAAACACTCCTCATGGAAAATAAAATGTATTGTATGTCCCTTCACTATTATTATGTGGTGGATTTTTTTCATTGCTGGTTTTTGTCCAAATTCCACATCTAAATACAATTTAATAATTTGCTCCAAGAGGATTATGATCTCACCTCAAATGAGGCAAGAGGAGACAAAAGCAAAGAAAAGAAGTTTGCCAGAAAGCCAGGCCAAGGAAAAATACATAAAATGAAGGAAGTGGAGGAGAGAAGAAATAATAAACTTTAGGGAGAAAATGCCAAGGGAAGATATTTTTTAAATGTTTTGGTACTGAAATCAACAGGCTGATAATATAATTGAAGCACAAAGATGCTATTTAATACCCTACATGGCCATAGGAAACTTGATTTAATGAAAAATAAGATGATTCTGGACACTTACTACTAATTTTGATTATCAAATTTTTCTAGAAATATTGGCAAATAAGAGGCTTCTTATGATTTTTTTCCTTACTGTTGAGTACTTTTATTCTAAATATATTGCTGTTCATTTGTCATTTTAAAGCACAGCATCCAATTAAACTGATTTTTCTCTTCCCTCAAGCCACATTTTTTGTGGTACAAAATGGTGCTCATCTAGTCCTTTTCATTTTCAGTTTAGTATTTTTGGATTCAGTGAAAGTTTTTATAAATATTAAGGCTATAATTGCATAGCCAAGTTTGACCAGACATGTCCCTTTAGTCAAAACAGAAATTTTTAAGAAAGTCAATATTGAGATTAGTTTCATGAAGGCATAGACTAGTGTTATTTCAGCAGATTTTTCCCATTTCTGATGGAGAAGTGTTATTGATGTATACTTAGCTATTGCCCTATTAACCAGGAAGTTTTATTAACTTACACTTCCATGTGATTCCATTAGATGACTTTTTTGGGGGGGGGGGCGTGTGAGTTAGAGTCTTACTCTGTCACCCAGGCTGGAATACAGTGACAGGCACGCTCATGGTCATCCCAGTGTCAACCTGCTGGTCTCCAGCAATCCTTCAGCCTCAGCCTTCCAAGTAACTGAAACTACAGGCGCACACTACCATGCCCAGTTAATTTTTTTATTTATTGTAGAGACGAGGTCTTACCAAGTTGCCCAGGCTGGTCTCAAACCCACGGGCTCTGGCAATCCACTCACCTCAGTCTCCCAAAGTGCTGGGATTACAGGTTGAACCATCGAGCCCGGCCCATTAGATAACTTTTAAAATTAACTCTGAATCATTCTAGAACCCAACATATTGTGACTCAAAAGTTGAATTGTACACTGTGTTGGCTTGGTAAATAACATATTTTTATGTGAAGTTTAATATGTTGCTTTAATTCAATTGGTAAGTTAGTTAAAGTACATGAAAAGGCACTTAAAAAACACACTTTAACCTAAATAATTTTATAAATCCAGATGTCATTTCTTGTGTATTAAATTAGCTGATATGTATATATGTATAATGTGTACATATGT
>NW_007256285.1:582485-676599 GCF_000164805.1 Carlito syrichta | reverse complement strand
TACATATGTGCATAAATTACAATATGAACATTGGTAAGGATATCATTCATTCAAGAAAGATGGGATGTGAATAGTTACAATCTTTTTAGATTGTAACTATTTTTAGAGGTAATCAGGCCAAATTACTAAATTCCTCAAATATATACACATAGAGGTAACAATTCTAACACTAAGAAAGTTTTGAAATGGAGAATAAAATTATACATTTTTTAAAAATTGCAATGTATGTAATTACTATACAGCACTAGCTGATTAATCAGATATAGTTGACGCTTGAACCACAAAGGTTTGAACTGCATTCACTCACCAATTTTTTTCAAACAAATGAGAATCAAAAATTCAATAATTGGATGGGAGACCCAAGTATACAGAGAGTCAACTTTTTGGACATGTAGGTTTCACAGGATCAACTGCAGGACTTGGGTATATGTGGATTTTGGTATATGCAGGGGTCCTAGAACCAATCCTCTGAGTATATGGAGTGACAACTATACTTCCTTGCATAATGCCAGAAGATAAACCCTTATGTATTTCTTCTTTTACTCTTTGATTAGCGAGAGCCAATGTTTTACATGCTAATTCTTTTATTAAAAGTTGTACCTCTGAGCAAGAAGTCTAAGGAAGACAAAAAGATATGATTGATTCGAGAATAGGACTTTTCATTGTCCCAAAACCTTTTTTTTTGAGATGGAGTCTCATTCTGTCACCCAGTCTAGAGTGCAGTGGCATGCTCACAGCCACCACACACTTACTGGCTCAGGCCATCCTTCCACCTCAGCCTCCCAAGTAGCGGGAACTACAGGCATGTGACCCCATACCCAGCTAATTTTTTAATTTATTGTAGAAACAAGTTCTCTCCATGATGTCCAAGTAAGTCTCCAACCTGTGGCCTCAGACAGACCTCTCACCTCAGCTTCCCAAAGTGCTGGGATTAAAAGTGTAAGCCACCACTCCCAGCCTCAAAAACTATTTCGAGGATGATCAAAATGGAATTTTCATTTGATATTTATATTTCATTTGATTGCATTACTGGTGACAAGCAATTTCCCTACAATGAGAAGAATCTCGAAACTTCTCAAATACGTTGAATAAGTGTTTTAACTTTACTCAAACGTGTTGAGTAAATAAAAGAGCCTAGATCTATGTCTTCCAATTAGATAAATATCCTGTAATGGTTTCTCTGTTGCTGAAGCTCATGACACCACCTGAGATCCTAACATCTCACTTCTTACCAGGAAGCCAATTTCATTTTAAGGTGTAAAGCTCAATAATGTCACCCAATAGCATGAATTGAATAAATATCAATTTGTGCAAATTTCAATGAAGATTAAGAAGAACCACAGGCTCAAGGGCTGAGTCATTGAAATGTGTTTCTTCCAATCCCTGTACAACTGGAGTTCAATTAAAGCCAGACAACCTTAATTGAAGGAAGGTCTTTCTGGCTCAAGTATACTGAGTGGAAGAGAGACAAGGAGATGATTGATATTTCATCTGGAGAGAGACTGTGCTTAACCTTTCAAGTTTTTTAAAGAGTTGGTCTTTAAATTTAGAGCAAAGGGAACCCATTGAAGAGTTATGAACAGGGACTGGTGGGATCAGATGATGTTTTTAAAAGGTCACTCTGATTACAGTGAGAAGATTAAGCAGGGGGAAAAAATGGCAACAGGCAAGAAGCTACCCCTGTACAGTAATTCAGAGGTAGGTGGAAGTACCTTGGGAGAGGACATGGGAATGGAGAGACAGACCAATTCGGAAAATATTTGGTTCTCCTAACCAGAAAATTGTTACCCTTGATTCTTCTCCTATGCTTTCTATATCAGATCAATCTCACAATTATGCCACTTTGACTAACTCACTTTCTTTTATATCTCTCCAATTTTCTGATTCCTTCAACTGTGTCCTTGTCTAGCTTAGGTTCTGGAATAACCAGCTACATGGTCAATTTTCAGTGCCATACTACAAGAGACCTCAGTAACATATTTTAATATATCACCCCCTGCTTCAAATGTTTCTATTTTTAACCATTTGTATGTAGAATAAGGTCAAAACTTTCTAATGTGGCTTAAGGGTCTTTATGAAATTCAAGGATTTGAATGACCTCAGGTCACATCATTTAAAACTTGTCATCGAAGAAGATTGGCGGTAGTGGAAAACTGCCAGGGGAGGGAGGGTCACACCTCATCAACAAGGGTACCTGCATAATGAACCTTTGTATACCTAACACTGAATTGTACCCACATCTTTAAAATAAAAATATATCAAAAATTATTAAAAATTAAAAGAAAAACTTCTCATCTTCAATTCTGTGCATCAACCATGTTGAATTATTCTATATTCCTCTCCTCCTCACAAATTAGGTCTTGTTCTCACTTGCTGCCAGCCCTTTGCACATGCTGTTCTCTCTGCCTGGACACTGTCCCACAACCATCCATAGATACTCCACATCCTCCACCCCCCACCCCAAGCAAATGACTCCTACACAACCTTCATTTTATGGGGTATTTGTCACCTCCAACCCTGAAACTCCTTTCTTGGCTTCTTGATAAGACGTAACCACCCCATTTGTTCTCTATAGCATTCTGTAGCTCTGCTGTATGATTTACAACACTAATTGATATTACCTACTGACTAGTCTTTACCTCCTAGTAGCTTCTTGAAGGCAGGAAATGCATGTATTTTATCCAACTTTATATGCCCTGTGCTTTGAGGCATGGTACATTCACAATAAAAAGTTAATAAATGATAAGTGAGTGGTTCCATAAATCCTAAAATGCAATCCCAGCTTTACTCCCTAATAGCTACTTCCTCTTCATCGATTCATTAACCTTGTGAATTTTGGTTTCTTTGTCTTTAAAACTGAGGCAATAATAACATTTAACTGAATTCAACATTGCCTATGAGTCAATTGAGAATATAATAATGGGCACAATTTTTAAACTGCAAATGTATTGGTAAATATGATGTGCTTATATTTAACTATATATCTGTAAAATAAGGAAGTTTAGACTAGGACTGGCTTTTAAAAGGAGCACAATAGATAAGTGAATGAGTGAAGGAATAAATGCCAGATAAATACTCTCTAATTTAATGTTCTTTTGCCAGAAAAACTTTGTAATTATCTTTTTTTTTTTTTAGTTCTTTTGAAACCCTACCACTGAAGCCTTTATTACCTCATTTCCTCAAAATCTCTGATGGTTATTGATATTATTCATTTGCACTGTAAGTTATTCAACCTCAAAAGCAGAAAAAAGATCATCCTTACATTTCTCCCAATCTGAGCACAAACCTCTCCTTCTGAAAAACAAAAAATAACAATAACAAATACCAAACATAAGCCCTCTTACTGCAAATCAAAACCACACTGAGATACCACCTAACTCCAGTCAGAATGGCAATTATCAATAACTCAAAAAATAACAGTTGCTGGAGAGGGTGTGGTGAAAAGGGAACACTCCTACACTGTTGGTGCGAGTGCAAACTAGTGCAAACTCTGTGGAAAGCAGTGTGGCGATTCCAAAAAGCTCTAAATATCGACCTCCCATATGACCCCACAATCCCCCTACTGGGAATATACCCTGAAGAACTCAAATCACTCTATCAAAAAGATACCTGCACACGTATGTTTATTACAGCATTGTTCACAATAACAAGAACCTGGAATCAACCCTGCTGTCCATCAAAAAAGGAATGGATTAAAAAAATATGGTACATATACATGATGGACTACTACGCAGCCATAAAAAAGAACAAAATCATGAATTTCTCAGCAACCTGGATGGAACTAGAGTCTATAATACTGAGTAACCTCTCACAGAAACAAAGATCTGAGTATCACACGTTCTCAGTCATATAATGGACCTTGAACATCCATCGTAATACTATAAGAAAAGGACTGACAGTGGTGGGAAACTATGGGAGTGGGGAGGGGAAGGAAGGTAGGATTAATGGTAGTAATATCTGCCTGGAGACAGGGAAACACCCCTTATCAACAAGGGTGCCTGAACGAAGCATATTTGTATACCTAACCCTTAACTGTACCCACAATATCAAAATAAAAAATACTAATTAAAAAAAATAAGCCCTCTTACAGTATTTTTCCCACTGTTCTCTCCATTTAAAAAAGTCAACTTCTCACACACATCCACAACCTCACTTTTTCAGGTTTTCCAATATTAATTTTATTTTAAAATAACTTCTACTAGAGAAAATAACAATTTCTTTCTGCTCAAACAACCAAGGTAACAGATATAGGAAACAGCAAACAAAAATTACATTCCATAAGACTTCTGCAAAACAATAGGATCTAAAATGAGAAGAACTTAATAACACAGAGTTCAGCTGACCCCACAATTTTCCCATGTAATGTCAGTTTCGATATTAATTTAGCATGCAAGCAAAATGTCAGAAGAGGGACCCCAATCCTCTTGTCATTGCTTTCCTCTCCCATAGTGACCCTCTGGTCGACCAAGAGTCAGTGACTTGAGCAGTAATGGAAGGTGGGTCAGTCATATTTCACATGCTTCTGGAATCTCTGCTCATCACTGTAAGTAAAACTTCTTAGAAAGCTTTTTAAAGATGAGAACAGTGCCTTTGGGAGGCTAAGTGAGTGGATTGCCTGAGCCCACGGGTTCGAGACCTGCCTGGGCAGTGAGACATCTCTACAATAAATCAAAAAAAAAAAATCAGCCGGGCGTGGTAGCGCATGCCTGTAATTCCGGCTACTCAGAAGGCGGAGGTGGAAGGATCGCCGGAGCCCAGCAGATCCAACTCAAAAAAAAAAAAAAGATGAAAACCAACTTGTCAATTTCCCCCTTTCCTTTCAGAGAAATGGCTTTAAGCACTGGATGAAAACCACTGTATTCATCATTATGCTAATTTACATGTCACATGGCATATTTTAAGCTTTTTTTTTTTTTAAGTTGGAGTCTCACTCTTTGCCACCCAGGCTGGAGTGCAATGGCACACTCATGGCCACTGCACCCTCAATCTGCTGGGCTCAGGCGGTCCTTCTGCCTCAGCCTGCCAAGTAGTTGGAACTACAGATGCCCGACACCATGCCTGGCTAGTTTTTGTGATTTCTGGTAGAGACGAGGCCTCACCAAGTTGCCCAGGCTGGTCTCCAACCCCCGGGCTCAGGCAATCCTCTTGCCTCAGCCTTCCAAAGTGCTGGGATTACAGGCTGAGCCACCGCGCCCAGCCTATTTTAAGCTTTTATACATATTTCATATATAACATGTCTGATGCTTATTCCATGTACAAGCCATAGTTTTGAATTCTCATCCACTTCAAGCGGCTTTGTAAAGTGAAAAGAAAAAAAAGAGATGATAGAATGGTCTCCAGAGATTAAAGATTCCAAACATCAATAGTTATTTTAAATAGTCGTATTTGCAGGGCATTTTTTTCTTCCATTATGCATCTTTCAAAATCTAAGTCTATCAAGATTCTCAGAATCCTTTTGGAAAGACAATGGGAACATGTATCTCTTCACACAGAGCCTAGATGACAAGGCTAACCCAAATACAGAGAAAGTTTCTCCCAGTTTCCTCCAGGCTGGGTCCAGTGCTCAGCAATAAGCTCAGATTTACATTTCAGGTATCATTTGAAGGAAGCAGTCTCTCCACTATCAGGGCCTCATACTTTCATATACAGACTTTCTATGGTATTACAATTAGTGTAAGCTTGGGCTAGTACCCGACTTCTCAAAGATACTCATATATTTATAGATTTGCAAAGTGTGTGCCTTTTAAACACATATGCAGTTGTTATAAGCCTTGACTCACATGGTTCAGGCCTAGAGTAATATCAAGGTCACAAGAATGGAGTCCATACAGTCTAAGACTTTCAGTAGATTTTCTTGAATGCCATAAAGTCGACAATAATCCCCAACAGTACTCCTGAACATTCCCTTATTTTTCTGTCCCCACTCACTCACCCTCACACACACAATTGCTTCAGTACCAGACCTTCACTCTGTAAAACACACTCCTCTCCTCCCACCACTAAGACTATTAACACTTACTTATTCTTCTCTACATTCTGCAAAATGCCACCTTCTGTCGCCATGTTTTGCAATCTCCTCTTACTGCCCACCTGGCTCTGGCACTCTCTGCCTGCTCTCTGATTCACCATTACAGAACTAGAAGAGCCTCTCTCACGAGGCAAGATATTCCTTTAAAAATGGGGAAAAGGAAACGATTGTCTTCCGTAGATAACTGAAAGAAAAAAGAAAGGCAAGGAACACTTGTATATAACTATTTTTGTCCTCCCAAATAAGCGCTTCACATTTTCACCTTACAGTAAGCTCAACAGATCGACAATGTGGGTGGTTACAAAACAAAGTTATCTGGCTTTAGGCTTTACAAGAAATATTGTATGCAGAAAGATCAGAATAAATCTGAAATGAAGTATGAGGACCACATTTCAAAAGTACTATATACAAATTAGAATGTGTTCCCGAGAGGAATACAGAACTAGGAAAAGAAATAATATACTATAAATGAGGATTAAAGACTAATGATGTTAAAAAATGAGAATAAAATGAAAATTAGTGGTTTCAGCTGTTTAAAAGCTTGTACAGAGAAGAAATAAGACATATTATCTTTTGCTTTAAGGACCATTGGGTGGAACCTTTAGGGAGATGAATAAGTTCAGCTTATAAAACAAACATCCCAGTGAATTATCACAAGTGGAATTTTTACACTGGAAGTTGATGAGTTTTCCAAAAATGAAAATATAGAAGAATAAACTGAATAACCATTGAAAAGGCTGCAATAATACTTTGACGTTTTGAGGCTGTTGTAAATCTAAATTGTTTTTCTAATTTTCTAAATTTGACTTTGTGATATTCTTCCACAGACTGATTTCCAGACCCAGGAAACTTAGATCTAGTTCTGAGTTCATCTGTTTGTTTTTTAACCTTCAAATGGATATGTAAGATTTATATGCAGCTTTTGTGTATGCTTTATAATGTAAGTTTTGCTTATACATATGAATGCACTAGCATTTAATTCATTTACTTAAAGATTCTCCTTTTATGCATATTCCATAACAACATATTAAGCATAATTATGACAGCATTGGGTAGAGGCAGGAGCTGTGAAGAGTGGATGCAAAGGTGTCTACGTCTGGCCTCAAGAACTACAATATAATGAAGTCATAAAGAGTAATCTAGGGAGAGCCCCAGGCTAGTCTGTGCTTTTCTGCTATGGATGCTGAAGTGCTAGAACCAGTGAGTTACTTTATCTATAAAACGGAAAGCCTGCATTGGTTGACAGCTACTCCAATTCTCAGGTGACCAACTGGTTCCGATTTGCCTAGGACCAACCCAATTTTAAAAGTGAAAGCCCCACAGCTCAGGAATCCCCTCAGTTCCTGGCAAAATGAGATGGTTGGCAAGTGAATATAAGGTTTCAATCTCAAAATCACATACCATGACAAAAACACAAAGGAAATTTGAATGTTAAAAAAAATGATGAAGTCCTTCAAAGGTTTGTTACTTTAGAGTTTGAAAAGGAAAATTAATAATTTAAAATGTATTTGCCCTTCATATTTTTATTCCAGATAGCACAATATACTTTTTTTAAATGATAGTGTAGGAAAAATGTTACACGGGCACTAAGAATACAAATTTATGCTAGATTGAGAGATACAAAAAGAAAGAGAGCATGTTCTCTTATAATATGTAAACCACTAATAAGAATTGTTGGAAGAGACTAAAGTTCTATCGATGGACCTACAAGGTCACTTTGTTATGTAACTATTAGAATAATCATAAACCTTTTTATGAACACACAGTTCACTTAAAAGATGCAATACACATAAGCATAGGTATATTGTAAATTTATACTTTGCTAAATAAATAAGAGAGGATAAAGAAGAGGAGGAAGAGTGAAGGAGTTGGAGGCAAAACAATTTCAGTCAAGGGATGGGAGACCTTGTCTACATGAGCAAATGCTCTCTGTGCCTGAGGACTAGTTTTCACTAATTCCTTGCTTTCTCTACTGTATGATCTTGATTGTTTTCTCTTTTTTTTGAGTTGGAGTCTCACTCTGTTGCTCAGACTGGAGTGCAGTGGCCACTCCCGGCCACCATGGCCTTGATCTCCTGGGCTCTGGCAATCCTTCCACCTCAGCCTTCCAGGTAGCTGAAACTACAGGGGCACACTACCACGCCCAACTAATTTTTTGATTTATTGTAGAGATGAGGTCTTGCCAAGTTGTCCAGGCGGGTCTCAAACCCGCGGGTTCAGGCAATCCACTCACCTCAGCCTCCCGAAGCGTGGGATTACAGGCTGAGCCACTAAGCCCGGCTTGATTGTTTTCTATATGATTAGAAAACAATGTTATCTTCCATTAATTGTGACTTATGACTATACTAAAGAAAAATATTTTGATAAATTATTCAGACTCAATGAATTGATTTTGTTTAGTCTGTTTATGTGTTCAGATTTATATACTAATAAAATATTTTTTTAATTCATGTGAGATTTAAAAGATCTTGAAAATCATTTTATCAAAAGGAAACCACAAGTGCCCATGTCACAAGAGATAAGATAGACAAGTGGGACCTCATCAAACAGCATAGCTTCTGCAAAGCAAAAGAAACCATCAAGAAAGCAGGAAGACAGTCCACAGAATGGGAAAAAACTGTTTGCCAACTGTGTAATCTGACAACAGCCTATCATCCAGGATCTACAAGGAACTCAAATGTGCCGAAAGGAAAAAAACAAATAGCCCCATGAATAAAAAATATAAATAGACACTTCTCAAAAGAAGATATACGGGCAACCAACAGACACATGAAAAAGTGCTCAGCCTCACTAATAATCACAAAAATTCAAATCAAAACCACATTGAGATTCCACCTAACCCCAGTAAGAATGGCCATCATTAATAAAACAAACAACAACAGATGTTGACGAGGATGCAGAGAAAGGGAATACTTCTACACTGCTAGTGGGAATGCAATCTAGTGCAACTTCTTTGGAGGACAGTGTGGTGATTTCTAAAAGAAATAGAAATTGACCTTCCATATGACCCAGCAATCTCTCTACTGGCAACATACCCATAGGAACTCAAACCATTCTACAAAAAAAGATACCTGCACATGCATGTTTACTGAAGCACTATTCACAATAGCAAAAACATGGAACCAACCATGCTGCCCATTGAAACTGGACTGGATAAAAATTGTGGTACATATACACAGTGGAATATTATGCAGTCATAAAGAAGGACAAACATATGAACTTTGCAGCAACTTGGAATAGATTTAGAGTCTATCGTACTAAGTGAACTATTACAGAAACAAAGAACAGAGTACTACATGTTCTCACTTGTAAGCAGATCCTGAACATTTACCACAATACTGTAAGAAAGGGATTTGCAGTAGTGGGATACTGCTAGAGTGAGGGTGGAGAGGGGACACAACATCAATGAGGGTTCTTGATCTCAAACCACGCAAATTGGGGACCAAGGGGAGGCCCAAACTTTACCTGTACGATGACAACTTGTATGCCTAATTGTGAATTGTACCCCACATCTTTAAAATAAAATTTAAAAAATATTTTGAAAATATCATGGCCCCAGATGAATTTTTTAAAAAAGACATTTCTATATGTATGCTTATTGCATCACAATAGCAAAATCATGGAATAAACCCAAGTGTCCATAAATAGATGATTGGGCTAAAAATATGATGCACTCGCAGGTGCACACACAAACATACATAATGGAATACTACTTAGCCATAAAAAAGAATGCAATCATCTCTTTGTCTTTGTAACAACTTGGATGAAACTAGAGGTCATTAACCTAAGAGAATTGACTCAGAAACAGAAAGTCAAAACTGCATGTTCTCACTTATAAGTGGCAGCTAAACAATGAGTACATCGGAGACTCCAAAAGGTGGGAGGGTGGGAGGTGGTGAGGAATGAAATACCAACTATTGGGTAAAATGTGCATTATTTGGGTGATACATACACAAAAGGCCCAAACTTCATCACTGCACTTGTATCTCTAAATCCATAAAAGTAAACCAATAAATTCAAATTTAAAATTATCTTGAAATTTTTGCTCAAAACAGTTTTTTTTTTTTCAGTCTTCAAATATTTTTTATTGGAAGGCCATGCACTGCCTTCATTTATTGTATTTCAATAAATGAACAGTTTTTGAGCTCATCGGTTTTGTTGCCGTTTAGCGCTTCTACTGTTTTTTGTTTCACCTCTTCTGCATTGACAAAACATTTTCCTTTGAGGACTTTTTTCATCTGGGGAAACAAAAAAAATCATTTGGGGCAAGATTATGTGAATAAGGAGGGTTGGGCACAAGAGTCATGTTTTTGGTCAAAAATCGCTTAACACTCATGTGGTCTGGGCAGACGCATTGTCTTGATGGAAGAACTAGTCACCTGTTTGCCACAGTTTGGGACGTTTCTTCCACAGTGCAGCCTCTCATAACAACGCTGTCCAGTACGTTGATGCTGATGGGTTCTTAGAACACTTACCTAGCAGGGGAAGCCTGTATTACAAGGGACCCACCCTATAAAAGATAGTTCTGGGTTTTGTGTAGGGAGTCCTCCCTTGTATTAACTTTCACATATTGAAAAAAATATGGAAGGCAAAATTATAATTGTTAGAAGGAAGACAAAAGATGTGGAACTGGCAACTCATGACCAAGCTCTGACTCTGTTCTTATTTCACCCAAGGAACTGACTTTATAGTTAGTCTTACTGTGCTCCACGGACAGCTGACACCATAAAGAGCATTTGAAATGATGCACAATGAGAAAATTCCACTTGCCTCATTTTAGGAGCGGGATATAATATTCACAGAGTTGTCTGAGCAGTGACTCAGATCCACACCTTTGGACCGGCTACTCACTGGCTGTAGGCAGTGACTTCCTGGGATTCCCAACAGCATTCCAAGTAATCCAGTCTCATTTTCTCATTTTCCAGGGCAAAAGTTTCAAAGAGTTCCAAATCAACTTAGCTTTTTTGTTTGTTTGTTTTTTTAAGATGGAGGGGTGTCTACTTCAAGGCTAAAGGAGCAGCTCATGGGACCAAGGCAAGAATTCAACTAGGTTTTAAGAACATTTGTCTGTAAATAAAACCAATCAAAGTAGTTCATCAGGTAGTTTTCTTCACACTTCTCTTTCCTTATAGATGGGCATTAACTGTTTTTCTGGTGCTTGATATGGCTACACCATATTCTCAACTTAGCATGCTATAATTCCTGACATATAGTCATAGTTTTGGCTGTCTCAATCTTAGTTGCAATTCTTAAGACAGAGCACATCCTTGGTCTGCTTGAGTTAAGTGCTCGTGTCTCTCTCTCTCTCTCTCTCTCTCTCTCTCTCTCTCTCTCTCTCTCTCTCTCTCTTAATTTTTTTGTAGAGATGAGTTCTCACTACATTGCTGGTTTTGAACTTCTAGTCTCAAGATATCCTTCTGCCCCAGCCTCCCAAGATGCTGTGATTACAGGAGTGAGAATGAGCTACCATGCTCAGACTCATCTCTTGTTTAATAAATATAGCCAGAGAAGGGATAGGAACATCACAGTGCAGATTACTGAGAATAGACTACACGGGGCAGAAGAAAGAGGCACAAAACAAATGTTCTAACTCTTATATGCTCACCATTGTAATTAGTTCTGTGGAGAAATATAAAAAAGACTTCCTATCTTTAACTAGATTATAAATTCATGAAAGAGGCAAAAAGTATACGTGAAATAATCAGAAAAGGCAATTGTATAATTGGTAATTGAATAGTGGCAAATAAACAGTGTTACAGACTTGGCATAAGAATAGATCACTTAGGATAAAATTTAATGACAGGAAGAAAACTGCTCAGGTATGACTCTCAATTTCATTATCTAATGGAGACCCATGTGTGAGTATCTGAATCCTAAACATACTGAACTTCTGTTTGTCCCTGTGACTGCTATGTTTTCTCTTGACTCATGTCTATCTATACCTCTTTATTGCCAAACCACTCTATGTACCAATCCTTCCCACCCTTACTCTAGCCCTCCTTTCTGACCTTCACCCTTCATCCAGCTCATTTTAACTCAAACTTCAGGTGCCTGTGGGGCTACGAGAGACTCTGGGCCATCAGGGACTCGTCAGAGCACTTGACCTCTTATTGCCTTTGTCTGCACCCGCAGAATGGAGTCTTCCTTGGCCCGGGTAACCTATGAGAGTAAGACTTCTTCAACCAGGAGAGGGCTGGCAGAAACGGATTAGTCTTGGTATCCTACCTTTCCTCACGGTCGGTATGTCAGCGTATCAAGTCATAACTGCTCCTTCATGCCAGGTTTGATTGTCAAATCCTGCCTCAGCCCCTTGTTCCTGGAATTCATTGTTGCCTGAGCTGGTTTTCCAGTTTGCCGCTGCCAAACCAATTGAGTCCCTGCCTGTATAACCTGACCACAGTTTTGTTTGTGCTGCTTAAGCGGGTTGAACATCCAGAACATTATTATACTGGCCATGATAGTAATGGCTTTTTGTTGTTGCTGCGTTGTAGTTGTTAAAGAATGAAAGAGATGTATATTTGACTATATGATGAGAAAATTTTTTTTTAAACTAGCAGAATCAGACAATATTCTGGTGCAGGAACCCTTACATAGAAAAAATATCTCTGTAGGCTCTTTGAAATTTATGAAAAGATACCTTAGCTACAATGAAAAGAATCTGATTACTTTTAAGAATGTATTGATTAGCTGGGTTGTGATGGCATGCTCAGGAGGTTGAGGTGGAAGGATTGCCTAAGTCCAGGAGTGAGCCATGATTTTAAAAAACCAGCCCCTTTGGGTTCCCTCCCACTATAGTAGCTTTTCTGTCCTCTCAATAAATCCTACTTTCTCAAAAATAAAAACAAAAAATGTGTTGAATTTCATTTGAGTTGGAGATATTTTGATGTTCTGAGTAAGAGTTGAAAGGTCAGTTCAACTTATTTGTCAACATCATACTTGAATTGATAATTCTTTTTTTAGCTTCCACTTAGCTAATTCTCTTATTTAGAATATTGTGGTTGGAGGAAGCACCTAGTTGGGGAGCCAGGGCTTTGAACTTCTCTTGCATGTATTTTGATCATCCTCTCCCATAGCTGCTAGAGTTAACCTGCTTTCAGGGTTCCAAACGTCATTGAACATTGGTTTGAATCACCTGGGGAGATTTAGAAGTTACCTGAGCTGCATTACCATAGACACGCTTTCATCCTGTGTATCCAGATTTTTTCCAAGTTCCTCAGTCCCCAGGCAGCCAAGGTTGAAAACCACTACTGCAGTGGTTCTCGAAGTATGGTTCCCAGTCCAGCATCTTTGGCAATACCTGGGAACTTGCCAGACATGTAAACTCTTAGACCACTCCTTGGGCATACAAATTCAGAGACCATGGAGGTGAATTCAAGCAACCAGTATATTTTCTTAAGAGCTTTCTTGAGATATACTTCATATGCCATACAATCCATCATTTAAAGTGTACAATTCAGTGACTTTTAGTCTACTCACAAAGCTGTGCCACTATCACCACCATCAATTTTAGAATATTCTCTTTAACTGAAAAGGAAACCTTGCATGAAGTCATCACCTCCGCAGTCCCTTGATCTTCCCACACCTTGGCAAATACAAATCTACTTTCTCATTCTACAGATTTGCCTATTCTGGATTGTTAATATAAGTAAAGCCCCATAACATGTGAACCTTTATGACCGAATTTTTTCATTAAGCATAATGTTTTCAAGGTTCATTCATGTCACAGCATGGATCTTTGCTCTGGTTCTTTTAGCTACCAAACAATATTGGATTGTATGTACACACCACATTTTGTCCATTTATCAGAAGGTGGATCATTAGGGTGATTGAACTTTTTGGCTATTATGAATTATGCTGCCATGTACATTCACATACAAGTTTTTGTGTGAGCATATGTTTTCATTTTTCCAGAGTATATACCTAGGAATGGAATCATTAGATCATATGGTAACTCTATATTTAAACTTTTGTAAAAATGCCAGTGTTTTCTGAAGCAGCTGCACCATTTTACGTTTTCACCATCAGTGTATAGGAATTCCAATTTCCCTTGGTACTTGCCAACACTTGTTATCTGATGTTTTATTCTAGATATTCTAGTGGATATTAAATGCTACCTCATTGTGATTTTGATTACCATTTCCCTAACAATGTCAAACATCTTTTCATGTGCTTATTGGTCATTTATATACCTTCTTTGGAAAAATGTCTGTTCATGTTATTCACCCATTTTTAAATTATGTTACTTATCTTTTTATTATTTAGTTGTAATTTGTATTTATTCTAGACACAAGTCCTTTATTAGATTTTTTTATTTGTGAAAATTGATCTCATTCTATGGGTTGTGTTTTTACTTTATGTGTCCTTTCAAGCACAAATGTTTTAAATTTTGATACTGTTTTGTTTATCTATTTTTTGCCTTTTGTTTCTTGTGCTTTTGATATCATATCTAAGAAACTATGACCTAATCTATAGTCACAAAGATTTATATCTATGGTTTATTTTAAGTATTATTTTTTAGTTATGGCTCATATCATTTAAATCTCTGATCCATTTTGAGTTAATGTCTGTATATGATGTGAGATAAGGCTACAACTTTACTCTTTTGCTTGTGAATATTCAGTTGTTTCACAGGAACATTGGTTAAACAACTTGTGTTTCAATAAGCCTTACAAATAATTCTGATGCACACTAAAGTTTGAGAACCGCTGTACGCTAAATCGTCTTTTTAATCACTAAGAAATCCTTCTAAGCACAGTATATGGAATGCTCCATTGCACAAAATTATCCGTTCCCTCTTAAAAATCATTTAAAAATCATAGAGATCAGTTAAGTGCAATATTGCAACTTTATATTCATAGTCAGGAGAAACAATTAAAATAATTGTTCATGTATCAGTTTCAAATCTTTTCAAAGCTAGGCAAAGAAATTACAATTTGTTACATTATGAATATCATGTGTCTTCCAGCTTTGAATAAAAGTGTGCATAGTTTCTCATCCAGCTGCCTCAGCTTAGCTAAGAAATACATTTGATTCTCTGCATCAGCAAAATTGTCTTGTGAAACCACTTGAAGACAGTTCATACACAAACAACAAAGGTTGACCATGTGCAAAAATCCAATTAGTTATTCCCTACCCTACTTCTTTTTGTCATTTTTCAAAGGAAATAGAAGAGATTTATTTTATAATAAAAGAGATTGTTTTTGATGATGTGACAAAGATTATGTGTTTCCCCAACCAGCTCTACTATTATATTTTCAATTCTGCCAGATTGAAAATGGATTGTTTAAACATGCCCAGTGCCAAAGCCATCTGTCAAGCAAGTGTGACTTTCTTAAAAACACGATTTCAGATTTGCTACAATTTTTTTTTTTTTTTTTTTTTTTTGAGTTGGAGTCTCACTCTGTCGCCCAGACTGGAGTGCAGTGGCCGCTCCCGGCCACCGCAGCCTCGACCTACTGGGCTCCAGCGATCCTTCCACCTCAGCCTTCCAAGTAGCCGGAATTACAGGCATGCGCTACCATGCCTGGATGATTTTTTGATTTACTGTAGAGATGAGGTCTCGCTGCCCAGGCGGGTCTCGAACCCGCGGGCTCAGGCAATCCACTCACCTCAGCCTCCCAAAGCCGCAGGATTACAGGCTGAGCCACCCAGCCCGGCTTGCTACAATTTTTTAAACGTTGTAGAGCTTCACTTGATTTATAAATCTTTGAAGAATATGACTTGTCTCATGTCTTACAATATTAGCACTGCCAAAGTGAAGTTATTGCATTATAACCTAAAAATTATTTTTCAGTCTAATATAATATTAGGCTAAATCCTTAATCAAAGCTATTAGATATATTCATTGGTTATGATAACAGTTACTTTGGAGAATCATATATTTTCAGTTTTGAACCAATCTTTATAACACAGTAGGTATGTTACCACTGTTTTACAAAAAATAAAAAGAGAGATTCAAAAATATTAAGCACTATAATTTATCCAAAGTCACCTGATCAGATAGAGAAAATGAAAATTTGAACAAAGATTCTTTAGACTCCAAAGGTCCAGGTTTTTTCCACTGAATTCTGTAACTTCACATGAGTAAAATAAAACTATATAAGTAAAAAAAAAATACTTGTAAAAGTATTGAGGTAGAACAAATAGGCCCAGTTTAGAAATAGTCTCCCGCCCCAAAAAAATAAATTATTTGATGCAATATATTCTACAAATATAGTTTCCATCCTAGAGATACAGTTAATAAATAAATATAGCAGTAACCTTTTTTTCTTAAACCGTAAATTATAATAATAATAAATGAACTTGCAGTGTCAGAATAAGGAAAAAAACTTGGTTTCCATCTGAGCAGAAGGTAAACATGTATTTCATTTGTTTGCCTGGGACAGTCCTGGTTAGTATTTATTTCGAACATAATTATTAATGGCTTCTTCTTTACCCTCAAACATTCTCTGATTTATATAATTATACAATTATGTGATCACCTCATATAATGGCTGGAACAAGCTATCCATCAAGGCATAGCCTCTTCCTTAGATAAGTTGATAATTACTTAGAACTATCATTCTATGGATCATATGTGTGTGCCTACCTAACTCTTCTTTCTACTAGCTTACTACAGAATGAAAACTATGCCTTTAGAATTATTTCTTTGGGCTAAGACATTGTCTCTCCAGAGGACCTGTATTGGCAACAACATAGAATAGAATCTGTTGTCAGACACTACTTTATTGGTATGGATTATTTATCTGATTATCAAAGAACTGATAACAATTGGGGAACAGGATTAGTTCCTAAAATGACATGAGTAATGCCAAGTAAACGGGTATTTACTTGAGGAGAGTTAAGAGTTTTTCAGTTAGGCTACCTGTTAGTTTGCAGTAAGCTAAAGAAAACCTTAGTGATCAAATGTAGTATCTCATGCCTGTAATCCCAGCACTACCGGAGGCCAAGGTGGGAGGATCACTTGAAGTCAGGAAATCAAGACCAGCCTGAGCAATATAGTAAGGCCCCATCTCTACAAAAAATAAAAATAAAATGAAGAAAACCATAGTTTCTGCAGCAAAGCATGATGAATTAGAGGGCCAGGAAAAAGAAAGGCCTGAGTCAAGATTAATAAAATAAAGATCAATGACTACAGTATTTTTAAAATGTAATTCTAGAACCCAACATCACTTCTGCAACATTGTAGTTTAGTTGATAAACTCGTAACTGATAGTGCCTTTCTTCAAAAATCTTAAGTGAAATAGAGTAGGATTAATTTCCTTTTAGAAAATGGTGACTTGTATTGGGATTTACTAATTAAACTGTTTTTCCATGTCTGAATCTGACTTTAACCACTAATAATGATTCCTGTTTTTAGGCTCCTTTTATGTTCCTAAAGAATAATTAGACACTGTTCTCCATCATGGTTAAGGGCTCATGGGGCTGAACCCACTGAGAGGAGGTCCGTATTTATGGTTTGTAATTATGCACACAATATAAGAAAACAGTGTGATAAATCTGTTCCTGCTTCCTGGTAACCAAATAAATAAAGATGATCTATCTTGACCAAGCTTCAAGAAAACAGCACAACTAGTTTATTATTCATTCACCTTGTAAAATTAGGTCAAGTCATCTGGTTCCCTGCTTTTAAAATGTCAAACTTTTCTTCTAAAGTGTAGCCAACCTGCAATTATTTAGAGGGAGTTATAGCCTTTGGGCTTGACTTTCTGCAAGGCAAGTTAGGGCAGACAGAAGATTCTGGGAAACTGTTCGTTGACCCTCCTCCACTTCCCACTCCCTGTTGATAATCTGTAGAAATCCTCTCACAGAAGAAATTAGAAAGCTTCATCCTGACTCCCCCCAGTGTCAAGCAGCCTTCTCCATGTATTCTTCCTGCCTTCTCAGAAATGTTCCTTTGATTAAAAATCAGAAAACAAGCCGGGATCGGTGGCTCAGCCTGTAATCCTAGCACTTTGGGAGGCTGAGGTGAGCGGATTGCCTGAGCCCGTGGGTTCGAGACCCGCCTGGGCAGCGAGACCTCATCTCTACAATAAACCAAAAAATCAGTTGGGCCTGGTAGCGCATGCCTGTAATTCCGGTTACTTGGAAGGCTGAGGCGGAAGGATCGCCGGAGCTCAGCAGGTCGAGGCTGCGGTGGCCGGCAGCGGCCACTGTACTCCAGTCTGGGCGACACAGTGAGACTCCAACTCAAAAAAAAAAAAAAAAAAAAATCAGAAAACAGGGGTGGGTACTCCATCCGTCCCTCTCACCAAAGAAGAAATGAAAAGAGGAAAAATTTTTAACTCTGCTCTGATTAAGTTTATTTTCTACTTTTTCACTCTCCGACACTCTTTTAAATGTGCTTGAATAAATCCCCCCTCCCCCAGGGCCACATGAATTTTTTTCTGTACATTTTCCTGGCTTTATTTCTCTTCATTCATGCTGCCTTCTCACTCTCTGTTTTCCTGTTAAGTATACCTCTTCTTTTGCCCCAACAATGCGTCTACACTAGTGACTTACTCTTTCACAAAACCCTTAGAATTGGTGTTAAGCATCCTTTAGCAGTAACATGAGGTGTTGAGGTTGTTTCCCCACCCCAAAATTGTCTGAGGGTACCAGGATGATCTTTGCACAGCTGAGGTCAGTCCTAACACGTGATCAGAAGTTAACAGATCGAATATTTCAGACATACAACTAACAATAGAGCACTTGCTATAAACCATATAGTATTCTGATTACTTGAGTACATTAATACATTCAGTCTCATAACAGCCTTATGAGTGAGGAACTGCTATACTATCATCCCGTCTAGGCAATAACAGTGCTAGGTCTATACCCAAGGCAGCTTCTCTCTTTTTTTTTTTTTAATCAATATTTTTTATTTTGATATTGTGGGGTACAGTTAAGGGTTAGGTATACAAATATGCTTCATTCAGGCTCCCTTGTTGATAACAGGTGTCTCCCCGTCTCCAGACAGATGTTTACTACCATTAGTCCCATCCTCCCCCCATAGTTTCCCAACACTGTCAGTCATTTTCTTATAGTAGTGCATTGGATGATCAAGGTCCACTATATGAGTGAAAATATGTGACACTCAGATCTTTGTTTCTGTGAGAGGTCACTTAGTATTATAGACTCTAGCTCCATCCAGGTTGCTGCAAAATTCATGATTTTGTTCTTTTTTATGGCTCCAAGGCAGCCTCTCTATATTATGTGCTCTCAGGTGCTGCTTGCCCTATACCCTGGTACTAAAACTGTGACTTAAGTGAATTGAGCAGGTCAAATTAAATCATATCAGGTGACACCATTCTATATGTGCATGTAGGAGGGGAAACCCAAAAAGCCCAGAATTTATTAATAAAATATTGTGTTTTTATTACATGTATAAACTTCAGTCGCTTTCAAAGTATTCTCCTTTGGATACAATTTATCTGTTGAGATGCTTTTTCCACTGCTCAGTTTTTGAACTTGTCAATTTTGATTCCTGTTGGGGCTTCTGCCGTTTTTTGTTTCCCCTCTTCCACATTGGCAATATGTTTCCCTTTGAGGATTTTTTCAAACAAAAAAAGTCACTAGGGAGCAAGATCAGGTGAATAGAGAGAGTGGGGCATGTGGTTCAGGCGATTTTTGGTCAAAAACTCAAAAATCATCCATCATGAAATAGGCAAACACACTGAAAAAATCTCCAACAAAAATTCATTGAAGTCTAACACAGCCTTTCTCAACATTAGCTGGTACACTGATTCCATTGAATTCCTAGTACACTTATCTTATGGGAAAAGCCTGTGCTACAAGGGGTCTACCCTCCAAAACATAATCCATTTGGGGGGGGTCGCCTCCTCATATTTAAATACATGTTATCTACGGAGTTTCACAATCAGAACTTTCCTCCCACCTCATAATTGGCTAATAACAAAAGTATACATTTTATAAAATTATTGTACTTCAAATCATAGTTGAAGTAACAGAAAAGAATCTGAGTTCAAAAAATAAATTATTTTAATCTTTAAGTACAAATAAAACATCTGTGGAACTATTTAATATAACTGTATTTTGTGTAGCAACTCAGGGAAGTAAAAAATGGTTCAAAAACAGTGAAGATCTTCTGGAATTTAATCTTACACCACGTCTTTCTTCTGGTGAACTCTATCTACCATGTTCCTTTCCCCATGTGGCATTACTTTTTACATTCTTTTGTCTCTCTCCAGCCGTTAGTCATCTGCTGTGCTTCAAACAAACAAAAAAAAAATGCTATTATTGAAAAATTATTTAAAATCTTTATGTCATCATTTTAACCAGCTTGATAAAAAGTTGTTGTTATCTCAATTTGAAGAACTTATTTTAACACTGTAATGATCAATATACAGAAAGTAACTAAAAATAAAAGTCAATAGTCCTGAATGTCTTACATATGGTCAAATTTTAAAAGTAAAGAATGAAAATTATGGAGATAATTTTAAAAAGACTAGAAAACTATTTCAGTAAATCTCGGTTTTATTATTTCATACCTGATTTCCTCAATTAAGTTGTTTTACCTTCTAGCTCTATATTATTTTCCAATAAGTTGATTTATAACAGCAACATTTATAAGTAGAAATAATGACATATAACCTTACAATTAGCATATTTAACATATCACGCATTCGTTTATATTTTTTCATAAAGCAAAAAATTAGGATAAAAGTATATTTTCTCAACTTCCCACTCACATAGTGATCTATATGTGTATTCTGGTATTTCATAAATTAAGCAATAACATCGTTATTGGGCCAGATGGAATTTTTTGTTTCTAAAATTCCATTTCTTATGTAATCTTTAATTTCATTGTTCGCCAGTTTTACAAACCAGATATTTTATGATTTGGAAAGTTGAGTCAATGTACAATCTAATAAGTTGAGCTTAAATAATGGTACAAGTTCAAGATTGTTCTGGTTTCTCCAAATGATGTCAAATATAAAAATAATATTTCGTGTTGTGGACACATTGCAAAAAGCAATTTCCTCTCCATCAGAAACCCTAGTCTTCTTAACAAACTACTTTTTTTCTCAAATACTTCTCAGCCTTTCATTCCTAAATGAAAAAGAAATGGAGCAAATTCAAATTTTTGAAGCACCGTGACAAAACCAAAAGTATTCTGAATGTTGTCATTCTCAAACAATCTCCAGTCTTTCAACTAGAGTTTCACTTTTTTGCCTGTATTATGTGATGGAAACTCTCTTAGCACTGTCCTAGGAATTCAAATTGTAAAGATTAGTTTAGGCCAGGCATGAGGGCGCATGCCTGTAATCTCATCTATTCAGGAGGCTAACACAGAAGGATTGCCTGAGCCAGGAGGTAAAGACTGCAGTGAGCTGTGGTCATGTCACTGCACTCCACCCTGGGTGATAGAGTGAGACCTCAACTCAAAAAAAAAAAAAAAAAAAGACTAGTTCCATTCTGACACATGTATTAAGCACATACTGTGTCAAGTGTTGGTCTGGTCCAGTCTGTACAGAAGGAGGTCGAGGAGTCCATGTCTTGGGAATTTATAGTCTACCTTGGGATATTTGTTAGTAAAGCAATGATTCAAATCATTTGATTTGTGTGATGATGTCTAATTTTGCTACAGTTATGACATAGACACAGAGTGTCATGGACTCGTGCAGGAAAGAAGTGAAGGAGCTTGGAGACACCTTCCTGCAGAGTGTCCATCTTTGAGCTTGTGAAGAAGAGGAAGATTCTGCCATAGAAATGAATAAGATAAGGATTTCCAGGCAGACATGTATGTATGGAAGTTACATACATGTACTTTGTGTAGCTGGAGTCCCGACTTCAAGGGGATGGGAACGGGAGGAGGGGTGAGAGGCACTACTGTACAGGATGGCAGAGACATAAAGGGCTCACTTTACCGTGGAGTCCAGGATAGACCCTTAAAGGATGTTAAGCAGAGCATGAACATCATCCAGGTTGGATCTGAGTTGCCCTCAGTCATGGAGAATGAACTGGAGACAATGAGAATGAGTGGAAGGAGACCAGTTAAGGAGCTACTGCTGTCATTCCTAAGGAGCTTGGTTGGGGGTGGAGGGAGGGCCGCTGTCAGCACCACAGACAGCACCAGTTATCCCACAAGGACGTGGGCTTACCTTGTTTCATCTCTGGTTCTTCTCATAAGTCCAGCAGAGACAAGTTACATTTATGGAGAAATTGTCTGATAGAACATCTAATTAGGTGCTTGTCTACATTTTTCTGAATGAAATTGCATTAGAAAGCCATTTGTTTAACCCTGTGCAGAAAATTTTCTGCTCAATTTGATTGTCATAACACAAAACATACAATGATATACTTGCTAGTGAATTTCATTTAGAGATACAGCTCGTGTGCCACATGAGTCTTATATAAGATCTTCTGTGTTATATATTTTTGAGGATGTATAATGAAGAAAATAATTCTTTCAAAAGTTAAGTTTCTCTTTCTACTTGAGAATTATGAAACCTAATATATATATTTGCTTTGGTTGTCATGAAGATCAGACCTGTTTTTCTCTAAAAATATCAAGAGCACTAATATTACCCTCAAAGTACATGTGCTGCCTCCTTTTCTTATATATTTTAACTAACATTTTTAATATGTGTCTTTTACTATAAATTAACTCAGGTCCATTTTGGAAGTAGTTAGTGTACAAATATGAAATAAATTATATTATGGCATTGTCACACTGGTAATTCTTGCAGAAGTTTTTCTTTAAGATTTAAAAAATGATACAATGTACTTTCAAAAAAATTATGCCAAACCCTAACATTAGTGTCAGGCCATAGTAACATTTTTAATCTACTTAAAGGGGTCTAATTTTTAAAAGTGGGAAATCTACTTTTTAATAGTGTTTTTAAGAATTATAACTATCCAAAAGTAGGAATTTATTCATTTTTATCCATCCCCGGAGCATCTTAAAATTTACAGCTACTCCATAAATGTGTTCTTCTAAAAAGAATGTACTGCACACCAAAGATATGAAAATATGGCATGCTTATGTCTAGTCTACGTCAAAAGTCTATTACACTGCACTATTATTTTTAATCTAATCACTTGAATCTATTGTAGGCATAATTCTCAACAATCTCAAATTCTCAAAGAAAATTCTAGAATGAACCTTTTCTACTAACATGTCAATAAAATGTGTCACCTTTTATATTTTTTCTAAAAAAACAGAATAAATGGCTTATGCATAAGCATGCTATATGTCTGTCTTTTAATTTACAACCCAGAAGGCTAAAAGTAATGCTATGTAACCAGTCACTGTCAGAGAGACATTACTTCTAACTGTGTAGACATCTTCTGCATACGCTGACATCCACCCTGAATCTAGGCTGCAAATATTAAAGTACCCTCATTCATATTTTAGTAACAACATCTAAAGGGTTTTGCTCATCCTATTTATAATTTTATAGCCTATACATAATTCTATAATACCCATGGTACACTGTAGATTGTTCAGTTCTCAAACTGATAGATTTTTGTTTCCTAAGATAAATGTATTGCCCTGGTGTCAGGTATACCCCAGAGAGGTGCTACACCATTTATAATCTCAGACTTACTGAGCTGCCCCTCCTTATCTAATTTATCCTTTAAGAAGTCTGGCTTTCCTTCTGCCTTTGTCTTTTCTGAACAAGACATTATAAGAAAGAAATGTAAATGCAGACAGCTATGGAAAATTTATAAAAAGAAAAAGAAAAAGGAAGTAGTCTTCCTTGACCTAATATTAGGTTTCCTGAGAAAGTAAATGCCCCAGCTCCCATATGCTTCACTGAAGCTGCCTGCGTTGTTTTATCTAATACTCAGGGATCATTTTGATTAGGAAAATATTTCTGGCAGGAGCATCGCTGGCAAAAATAACAGTTAAGTCTTCCTTTCTCCTGCTTTCTTGGCAACTCGCTGTTCACTCTTTAGCCCTGAGTAGGCATTACTTAAATATTTGAAATGTAATCATTTGCACCATTTGAAAATGGAGAAAAGTTGCAAATATGGAAAAGGAAAGAAGGTTGATCCTAAAAGTACTGAAGAAAATATAACATGATTGCTATTATTAGAGGGAGAGTGTTGATAAATGCAAGAAAGGCATTTAAACCTCTCAAAGGTTGATCCTATCTTTTTCGGAATTTGTGAGATTGTCAGAAAGCATGAAGACACAAGGCCTCTGTGAAAAGTTATTTTTTAAATACATGAAATTCATGGAGATTAAATTAATGAAAAGATTAAGAAATATGGACCTAAAAGTGTAATAGCACTTTTAGTCTAATTCGATATTCTTAATAAGTATATCAGAGATTATATTAAAATGAATATATATCACCCAAGGTCTAAGTTAAATGAAACCATCACTTCTCAGCTGCTTGGCTAAGATCACGTGTAAGTCAGATTAAGCCACAAAAAAAGAATAATGAAGGTGATTGGGAAGAGCAACCATTTATCAGTTGCTGAAAGGACGTAGCTGAATTTGAATCTAGCTTTTTAAAATTGTAACTATTTAAAGGACACATTTGATGCTCCTGTGATTGTGAAAGCCAGTTATAAAACAAAGAAAGACTTAATTAAAGTCAGATGCAAGACTTTTCCAATTGCCAGTTTCAGTGTTCTGGAAAATACACATTGGTTCAGCATGAAGTCTTTCTTGCAAATGCTTCCTAGCTAATGGTCAGCTAAAAGAAGTTCAACATTTTAACTTTGAACAATTTGTTCTACTTGAGAGGTAAAGGCATACTAAATGATAATCAAATTTGCAAGAAAATTCAGCACAGCAATGAAACTCTTCAGAGAATGCCCCGGGCCAATGAATCTAAGCCCTTTCTCAGATATGAGTCCAAAAGAGCGCTTTTTCCCATGACAAATCCTCTGAGATCAACCAGCCTCAAGACCACCTCACAAAAGTCAGGCAGCTGTGTGACCCTGACAGTTTCATATTACATTATTTAATTCATACAATATCCTTATGAAGACAGCTTTACAATTTGTCCCAGGATTCGAGTCAAGAAATTGGAGCCTACGACAACTTAAATTCACATAGCATGAAACTGACAACAAAAAAAGAGAGAGATAAACAAGAGATTTCCAATTGCAAATCCTGTGTATATTCTAACATGCTAGCTAGAATTTTTTTCTATATC
This sequence comes from Carlito syrichta, assembly GCF_000164805.1. Classification (NCBI taxonomy): domain Eukaryota; kingdom Metazoa; phylum Chordata; class Mammalia; order Primates; family Tarsiidae; genus Carlito; species Carlito syrichta. The sequence goes on along the minus strand of NW_007256285.1, from coordinate 651,453 downwards.
CGATAGCTTCAGCATAGAAATTATCTAAGATTGGCAGAACTTTGGGTAGGCTTCCTATGAGATCACTCACTAAAGAGACTCTAAAATTATTCATCATTTACAGATAAAAAATAGGAAGATTACATGCTATTGAGTCATTTTATGTCTCACAGGGCTAGAACTTCTTTTTAGATATAAATTGCAGCATTTTATCTGAGTTTTTTCTTTTTTCTTTTTCTCACATATCTAATGATTGATCACAGATATAAACAGCAATATTACCCTGTTATTTTAAGTTGAGCATTTGCAAACAGTGAAAGAATTATTCGTTGGAAGTTTAGAGATTTCTTGGTATCTTTTACAATGTCTTGGAAGATGGCCAATGTGTTTTGCTCAGCCAGCTTTCCTTAAACTGTGAGGACAGCATGTTCTCAGCACAAGTGTCAATCTACTATAAGCAGAGACCTGAAATAAAGACATGAGTCACAGAAAATGTATAAGAAGTAACTTTCCCCTCATGTTCTCTACATGGGCTTTGAAGAGATCATTGATGGGGGACAAGTATTCTCCATTAGTCAATGCAAATAATTATCTAAACCATTAGTGGGTGAGTGAAGAAATGGTTTCACAGTGATACAGCTCATCTCTGGGATATCTTCTTCTGAATGAAGCCAGAAGATTGGAGCTGTGCCCTTGAGAACAAAATCCCCACAGCTGAACTTAGACACACATGTAGAATGAGTCATTTGTGCCATGTAATGTGCTGGACACAAGAGAGCAAACCAAGGAGAATAAGATCCAAATAATGTCCCAGGGAAACTCTATATTTATAAGGAGAGGCAGAAATTCAAACTATTACTGTTATTATAGTACAACATGAGAAATGTGATTATGAATGTATAACGTTGGGAAAGTACAATAGTACAAAAATTTGTCTAGAAATTTTTTTTAAAACTTTCACAATTGAAACATGTTATGCAAGGTGTGATAGAATATTCCACAGACAAAAGAAGATGCAAAAGTACCAAGCTGAAAGGACAGTATGTCATCAGGGAATGACAGTTTCAACCAGCACGAACAGAAGGGTTGTAGCAGATGAAGGTGGTGAGAGAAACTGAGAAAGTTCACTACTGCAAAGTCATTATCCAAATCCCAGGACTGGTTACGAACATGTGTTGGCAGCCCTGAAGCCACATTCCAGGGTAGTGGATCTCATATATTAAAAATGCATAAATTCACAAGGATTAACTAATCAAAGGATTAAGAAATATAGATTTAAGTGAAACATTTTTTCTTTACATATGCACGTAAGGCTTATTTTAGTTGGTTTTTAAAAAGTCTATTTTGATTTTCTCATCAGAAATTCTAACCAAGCAGGTCTGAGGTGGAGTCGGAGAATCTACCTTTCAGCAAACCCACAGGGTGATTATGGTGCGGAATGAATGCAAAACACACTTGAGGGATTAGATGACTGTCTGCTGTACCAGGGAAATATTGTAAAGGTTACCTTTCCCATTAGCAAAACTTGAGTCTGATATCTATGTGCTAAATCAGAAGCCAGTTTCAAAGTATACATTATTGAAAATGTATTATTTATGAGCAAAAAAATTATGTAGTAAAAGACCCAGAGTAAGAACTTAAGCTTTGTACCCACTGCAAATATGGGTATATTTGAGTAGGCACGATAGCAACTGGGAATTGGGGCCAGAGTTCTTTGACATGCCAGGAGTTCTCAATTATCTCATAGATTCGTTCAACTGCCACTTGGGATCCTGCTGAGAACCACAAGGGCAGTGATGATGTCCATGTCATTCACTACTCTACACCTAGCACCTAACATTGAGTCTGACGTATAGTAAGGACCGTATTTAATGAAATATCTGTTAGCCAGGCACAGTGGCTCATGCCTGTAATCCAAAGTAGGGAGGTGGAGATGAGAGGCTTGCCTGAGCCCAGGTGTTTGAGACCAGCCCGGGCAACTTAGTGAGCCCTCGTGTCTACAAGAAATTTAAAAATTAGTCAGGCGTGGTGGTGCATGCCTGTAATTCCAGCTGCTTAGAAGACTGAGGTAGCTGCAGGCTGCGGTGGCTGTGAGCGTGCCACTGCACTCCAGCCTGGGTGACAGAGTGAGACACCAACTCAAAAAAGAAAAAGAAAAAGAAAATATTCGGTGAGTCAAACCCTCCCTCAGACAACAAAGAAACAATGACCACCATCTGGTCTCTGCACAAAAACATTCTAATGGGGATCATTTTCAAGGCCTGTCTAAGCAAGCTGGCGAATGTAGCAATCTTCAGCCACCAGCTCTTGGCAGGCTCCTAAATAATCAAAAGATGAAAACGGGTCATTAAAAAGACAACACATTATTCTTTAAAAAAAATAGAAACTTAACCAGAGAAAGGAACCACAGACAACCTTCCTTTAAAAAAATGAAACTTAGGCAATGTCCAAAAAAATTGTATGCCCCATAGTACTCAGCTAATAAAAAAACAGGGGAGGGATGTGCACACTAGGGAATAAATTGCTTGCTGCAGTCACCCAGGTGTGCCTGCCTACCAGACACCTAATCTTGCAAGACTGCCATTAAAGTCTCACTTCTGCTGTACTCCATGTTTCCACGTCCATCCTTTGATTTTGACAGGTGAGTTGTTTCTCAGTCTCCCAGACAGTGCATCTGTTGAAGAAAATTAGTTTCTTCTATGAGGGAAAGTCTGGGTACATAAGAGTAGTCAAAAGACTTCTCAGAGAACAGATATTAGTGACTGTGGAGATTCACTCCCTCCCTGGCTTAGAATCTCAGGAAACATGAATTTCATTTACACTGAATTTCACTGGTCGTCATTTGTGTCAATTATGACTAAAAGCTTACTTTTAAAATTTTACTTATAAATGTGTTTTTTTATATATTTTCTCCACATACCTTTAAAGATACTATATTTTAGATTTAGTGACTTATAAAAAGTACTTCTTATGTTGGAATACGAATATGGAAGCAATAATTTTTGTAGTTAACTTTTGTAGAAGAACTTTAAGTCTCTTTTTCACTGTTTTCACTAGTCCATGCCAAACAGTTACAATCATTTGTGAGTCTTGAAGTAAAATGATCTGCGCTATTATTTATGAAAATGCCCTAGAAACTTAAACAACAGATATCAACTTTTAAAAATCAAATTTAAAAAAACTAACATTTGGGGTACTTGTCTCAGTCTGTTTGGGCTGCTATAACAAAATATAAAATAGGTAGCCTGTAAACAATAGAAATGTACTTATCACAGTTTTGGAGACTGAGAAGGTCAAGATCAAGATCCCTGAAGATCTGGTACCTGATAAGGACTCTCTCTCTGGTTCACAGATGGTGCCTCTTAGCTATGTCCTCACATGGCAGGTGGGCCTATGTTAAAAGGGCACTGATCCCATTCACAAAAGCTGTGCCCTCATGACCTAATCACCTCCCAAAGACCTCACCTCCTCATATCATCACCTAAGGGTTTAGGATTTCAACATATGAATTTGTGGAGGGACATACACGTTCAGACCATAGCAGTAGTAAATTTAAAAAAAAACAAAAAACAAATAAGCAAACAAAAGCTAAATAATTATCATGCTTACAAAAAGTCAATTCAGTTAATTTAGAGAAAACTAATTCAGAAAGTTAACTCATAATTATAAGGTGGAATACCAGACATTATTTTTACAAAGTATTTTCAATATCTACGAAATGAAAATTATATATTATCCCTACTTAACTAGCCCACCATTGTAAACTTTTTTTTCCCCTTAGATTTAAAGAGGATGTGAAAACTCCCCTGGATTGGTTTAGTTCTTTTTCAATGGTCCTTTTAATAGTTGGAGAAAATATGATAGTTGCCTGAGGTCTAATAGCTTAAAAATTAGAAAAACCTCTGCTCTTCAGAATACACCAAGGTACACTATGAATTTTCAGGATTTTCCCAGAGTACATGAAAGAGAATACTACTACTACTAATAATAATAATAATAACAATAGCAAGAAAATAATGGAACAAAAAGGCAAAAGGCAGAAGTTTTTCTGCCTGTAACAAGCTTGCCTCTCCCACTGCCCATACACACAATAAACATTGAATCTCAATGTGGATCCGTTTTAAGAATAGAAATAGAATACAGAGTTCTACAACCCTGATTGGGATACATATCATAAGGAAATTATCAAGATTGTTTATAAGTGTACCGACTCCTAAAAATTGTCCCATCCTACAAATTTATTTGCAAATAAAATAAAATATGATTTTATTTACAAATATTAATTGAGCCATGTGTGCCTTTGATTTTTTTTTTTAAACAAGAGTTAGCTTACTGAGTCATTGCCTCATCACAAATTGATGTTTAAATTTTGAATGTTTCAAACCAGAAAATTCTTCCTTGTGGGACATGGTGGCTTACGCTTATAACCCCAGCATTCCGGGAGGCAGAAGCAAGAGGATTGCCTGAGTCTAGGGGTTTTGAATCAGTTTGGGCAACTTGGCAACCTCGTCTCTATGAAAAGCAAATGAAAAAAAGTTAGCCGGGGCATGCCTGTAGTTCCAGCTTTTTGGAAGGCTGAGGTGGGAGGATCACCTGAGCGCAGCAGGTCAAGGCTACAGTAGCTGTGAGCGTGCCACTGCACTCCAGCCTGGGCAATAGCGTGAAACTCTTACTCCAAAAAGAGAGAGGGATGCTTTAAAAATATTTATATTGACAAGCAAGTTAACAAAATATCCAAATAAATCTTTAATATTGACAACTTTAAAAAAACAAAAAAATAATTTCATAACAGTCTCTATGTTCTTAAAAATACATTTCTCTTTCAATCTTTTGAAAGTGATAATAAGATAAAATGAATAACTAAAGGTTTTTACACTTTCAGTCAGGACTATTATGACTCTTATCTAAAAAGACATGAAATGAAAATGACACTTGACTTCTACTTGCCTAGCATAATAAATTAGCTTATTATATTCCAAAAGACTTTTACATATCATCTCATTCTGGGCTTCAAAAAAGCAAGAACAGTGTATTATGATAGAACAGTATATAGCTATAACAATATATTATGCCACCCATTTGTGACATATATTAAGTAAAAACAAGAAGGTAATACCTTGCTAAAAGCAAGACTCAGATTGCAATCATTTAATCTTCTAGAGAAATGTAACTGTTTGCTGTATTCACAGCATTGGGTCATCTGTAGCAATCAAATAAATAAAGTAGCAATCTTTGCCTTCCAGAAGCCCCCAATAATTCCCAGATTACTTTATTCTTCTGATCCATTTGGTCCCCTCAGTAGTGAGGTATCAATAGCTATAAATGTGAAGGGCAAAGAACTCCGTCAAAATTTTTTTTAATTATTCCATTTTTAATACAGTAGTAATATCTCAAATTTCATTTGGACATAATTTATTTATTTGTTTGTTGTGTATTTTGAGTTGGAGTCTCACTCTGTCACCCAGGCTGGAGTGCAGTGACACGCTCATGGCCACCCCAGCGTCCACCTGCTGGGTTCCGGCGATCCTTCCACCTCAGCCTTCCAAATAGTCGGAACTACAGGCGCGGGCTACCACACCTGGCTAATTTTTGACTTATCGTAGAGACAAGGTCTCACCAAGTTGTCCCGGCTGGTCTCGAACCCACGGGCTCAGGCAATTCACTCGCCTCGGCCTCCCAAAGTGCTAGGATTATAGGCTGAACCACTGAGCCCGGTCAGACATAACAATTTATTGAGTCAAAATAATCTAAACACAATGAAAGATAAAAATGGAATGTCTGCGTATTTTTCACATGCAGGACATACGGGGGGAATATTCATTGAGGTGATTATGAAGATTAAACCCTAAAAGTTGTGAACCACATAATTAAATGTTTTATCAAAAAAAAAAACGAGCAACCAAGAAACCAGCAGTTTGCCATAGGACATTCGCATTGGATTCAAAGGCTAGAGTTGTAAATCACTAGGTCATATCATTTGGAAAATTGTAATTGAAATTTTCCTCAGTTCAATGTACTAGGAAAAGGCTCCACATATTTCATTCCCATAAACAATATCATTTAGAAATCTTTGTAGTCTCCTTCACAAATTCTACAAATAGAACTACATTCTGTTAAAAGGCCATTTGTATAAACATGTAAAGTTCCAACTTTTGACAAATTACAGCATGTTTCTTTCTAAGAGATCTATGTTGTGTTTCCTAGTGCAATTGATCTAAGGATTCCCAGTAGGTGAGTTTTTTATTTTTTTGAGTTGGAGTCTCACTCTGTCACTCAGACTGGAGTGCAGTGGCCGCTTCCAGCCACCGCATCCTCGACCTGCTGGGCTCCAGGGATCCTTCCGCCTCAGCCTTCCGAGTAGCCAGAATTACAGGCGCGTGCTACCATGCCCAGATGATTTTTGATTTACTGTAGAGATGAGGTCTCGCCAAGTTGCCCAGGCAGGTCTCGAACCCACGGGCCCAGGCAATCCACTCATCTCAACCTCCCAAGGCGCAAGATTACAGACTGAGCCACCAAGCCCGTCTATGGGTGAGCTTATTTTTAAGAGCAAGTTACTTTGTCCTAAAAGCAAATTAATTATTTCCTCTGTAATATTTATTAAGTAATTCATATCTTCACCGACCATTTATCCCAAGTACCCATGTGTCTGTTCTCCCACTTCAGAAGTGCATGACTACGTGGCCTTCACACAAGGAAAGAAGGCCAGAATCTCCGTGCACAGAAAACACAGAATTTTCCTCATCTTCCCAAGACATTTAAGAATACTCTAGAATGGAAACAGAGTGCCATAGTAAGGGAAAGGAACAGAAGCTAAATTGTGTTTTTAAAAAGACACAGCATCTGAAAAACGCAACAACTTCTAAAAGTTGTTATTATTCTACATGACACTCAAATTGAAAGGGAACAGCATGGCTGTGCACTTATTAATGTACTATTACAAAAGTATCCAATCACTCATTATTAGGAAGACTGAATAGAGAAGTCCTTCCTGTATTCATGGTTGTCTAGCATGCTCCAAAGAACAGAGATTTCACTGACTATGTTACTTTATTTATAGGAAAAGTCCCGAGACTTAGGTACTGCAGGGTAGTTTTAAGTTCAAAAGAGGTCATGACTTAGTTCTCTTCATCTAGAACTTTTAATCTAAGTGCATGTATTGGAAGAATACTTTTCCCCTTGATAATTGAGTCCACAAATTCCTGAAGGTCACTGCAATAAGGGAAGATTTTTGGGTTCTACTAAGTTAGGTTTATCAAAATGAAAAAGTAGTTACCTAGATCCTGTGCCCATGTAATACAACTCACTCCTACCATTCAAGTTGGAAAAGAAAAAAAAAAAAAGAAAATTCCAGGACTTGCTCTCATCTGACAACCAGAACGGCATAAAGGCTTCACCTCATTTGACTATACCTGATGAATAGTGGTTGCTTGAAGGCCGTGTTGAGGCTTCTTTGGGGCTGCATCTAGTCTCAGCCAGAGCAAGTGCCCTGGATGCTTGGTAATGTTGTCTATCAAGGTAGGAAGTGGCAGGTTCTGTCAGGTACATGAACAATCTGCTTTAAATGATGTAGGTTTATTGCTTGCATTAAATAAACTCACGGAAAATACAAAATCCTGATTTTCGAATTTTGTTGTGTATTTTGGAAGTAAGCACCACTAAAATAGTAAATACTCCTCTACAAGTTTTCAGCATGCTATTTCAATAACATGAGATAGAGAGAGAGATAATGCTGCCCAGGCGCGGTAACTCACACCTGTAATCCCAGCACTTTGGAAGGTGGAGGCAAGAGGATTCCCTGAGCTAAAGGGTTCAAGACCAGCCTGGACAACCTGGCAAGACTTCGTCTCTACAATAAATCAAAAAATTACCCAGATGTGGTGAAGTGCACCTGTAGTTCCAACTACTTGGAAGGCTAAGGCAGAAGAATTGCCTGAGTCCAGCAGGTCAAGGCTGTGGTAGCCATGAGTGCGCCACTGCACTCCAGCCTGGGTCACAGAGTGAGAGTCTGACTCAAAAAACAAAATCAAAAAAAAAAGAAAAAGAAATAAAAGCCACAGTTGGTACTATAGTAAAAGTATAGAAATAAAAATTATTTTATTCAGGGTTTGTGATGCTCAAATACTTCATCCGTGATTTCTTTTATACCCACCATTTCTCAGCCAGGGTCCACACTTCCTCAGTACATGTGATCATCACTACCTGCTAAGTGGAAAAATTCAAGTGTAAACACCATTTTTAAACAGCAATAATTGTTGAAGTGATGAGTAAACTTAACATTAAGCAATTCAAAAAAGAATTCTCAAGGCATGGATGTTGCATGTTGATGGGATTAACAGTGACTGGGGAGCAAGTACTCATAATCTAGGAACACAAATAAGATGATTGAAGTAAATAATCATATGACTCAGAACAAGAAAAGTCATTTGAGGCATGGCATGAAGTCATTAGCCGCCCCCAGGAGGCAGGCAGGCAACATGTTTTCCCCACCTAGGAGAGCATGCTTATCCACATGCTCACAACATGCCCCTCTCACAGGCCCACAACTTTGTCAAAGAAACCACAGAAACTGTTTTGTTGTATTTACGTATATTGGCAAAAATATAACCATCATCACACACTTTCTAATGGACTTGAAGGCGTTGCATAAAAAACAAAAAATTTTAAATTTAAAAAAAATGTCTTGCCAGTGGAGAAAAATGGGGAGAATAAACCAGGCCACCCAATTATGCAAAATGGAAGTATCAAGATGTCTTCAGGCCAGGTGTGGTAGCTCACGCCTATAATGCCAGGACTTTTAAACACCAAGGCATGAAAATTACTTGAGCCCAGGAGTTCAAGATCAACCTGGATCACAGAGACCTCATCTCTACAAAAAAATTTTTGAGACTTAGGTGGAGTGGCATGCAACTGTTGTCCCAGCTACTTGGGAGCCTGCGCCTAGGAGGTTGAGGCTGCGGTAGCCATGAACATGCCACTGCACTCCAGCCTGGACAACAGAGTGAGACTCCAATTCAAAATTAAAAAAAAAAAAAAACATACGTCTTCAAATTGCTCCTGATTAGAACTACTGTGTTCCATTATTCTTAGAGATACCCAACTTCCAAAGTCAGGAACAAAACCCACAATGAAAATATAGTTAGAGGGAAATGAAGATGTGCTTCAAAAATGCTGAAACAACTCACTTATCCTATGGTGCCAATAATAAACTAATTCAGCAAACATTTATTGAGTATTCTCTGTATACTGGATCATCCTTGTTACTAAGGAAGAAACAAAGAAGTAGTGAACCCACTTTAAAATCTGAACTAGAGAATGCACTGAAAGTGAACCTTTGCAACAGAATAAGTACAGTGAATTTAAAATAACCATCAAAGTTCTCCTTAAAGAAAATTGATTCCAAAACAGTGTGATGATTTCTAAAAGAACTAGAAATTGACCTTCCATATGACCCAGCAATGCCTCTACTGGGAATATACCCAGAAGAACTCAAATCATTCTACCAAAAAGATATCTGCACATGCATGTTTATTGCAGCACTATTCACAACAGCAAAAACATGGAACCAACCGCGCAGCCCATTAAAACTGGATTGGATAAAAATAATGTGGTACATATATGCAATGAAGTGTTATGCAGCAACAAAGAAGGACAAACATATGGACTTTGCAGCAACTTGGATGGATTTAGAGTCTATCATACTCAGTGATGTATCACAGAAACAGAGTACCGCATGTTCTCACTCATAAGTGGACCCTAAACCTTTACCATCATACTATAAGAAAGGGCTTGGATGTAGCAGGATACTGCCAGGATGTGTGGCGGGGGGAAACATCAATAAGGGTACCTGATCTCAAACCAGGTAAAGTGGGGACCAAAGGAAGGTCCAAACTTTACCTGCCAATGCCCACTTGTATACCTAGTCTTGAATTTGTACCCCACATCTTTAAAATAAAATATAAAAAAAATAAAATGGATTCCTTAATAATTACCTACATTAAAATACCAGACATGAACAAAAATAGATGAAGGATCATATGAACATCATATTTCCAAGGCATTTAAGATTTCTGCTCATTGTCATCCCACATTTCTTACATTGCTCTGAATCTTAAGTTTAGTCCAGCACACATGATAGCATGTCTAAAATCTTGGCCCACTCACATATATTAATAACTACACTCCTTGAATTCTATGCCTATGATGTAAGACATTAGCTGTACAATAACTAAATAAGGATAAACATCTACTGCCAAAGTACTTCTTGTACTAGAGAACATTTTTTAAAATTTATAATCATCTGTCTCATGCATACAAACCTGTGATTCTTGAAATAATAGGTGAGATCAATTTTTTTTCTAATGATTTCCCTTCATGCTGTTTGTTTCTTGTCAGATTTATCACCTGAATTAATGACTCCTAAAGTTAAGGTCAGGTCTAAATTTTTTTTCAAGGGCTTTAGGTTCTGGGCTTTATTTCTCTTTGGAAAAAGAAGTTGATGTCAACATTTTAACACCTCAGTACCCTTTAAGAAATGTCAGAGCAGGGCTCAGGGAGAAAGAAGGAATCATAAACCAGAAACACTGACCCTATTTTACCTGGAAAAGAAAATGAAAATTAATGTTTTTAACAAAATGCCTCCTCCAAGTCATCTTTTCTTTCTTCCTCCAGTCCTTCCTTCCTTCCTTCCATCCTTCCTCCATCTTATTTGATTCATATCTTTTCTTTTGCCTGTTTCCTACAGATCTTCAAACCTACCAGCACTTTAAAAAGCTGAGACAAAGGATCACTTGAGCCCAGAAGTTCAAGACTAGCCTGGACAATACAGCCAGACGCCCCATGTCAAAAAACAAACAAAATGGAAAAAATAATAAAGCAGAATGAATTATTTTGTGACAACTTTCTAGTAAATTGAATTATGATATTTAGAACTTCAAGTTTGGCTCTAATTTGTCGATTGTGTTATATATTAATGATGAATTTTAAAATGAAATTATTTTATGTTGCTTTTAAGACTTCAGTGTTATTTCAAGGTCCAGAAAATATCCCAGAATTGCAAAGAATTCAAAATATTCCCTTCTTTCCTATTAACCATAATTCCCTTTAGGAATGGTAGTTTATATTATTTATTTTACACTCTGTGTGAAAGATGGGATAGGAGAAAGTATTTGATATGAACCAAGAGAGAAAATACATGTGTACACCAAATGTTGATAAGGAAATGCAGGAAGTCAGTTACATGAAGAAATCACAGGAGACATTCTCACTCTTTAGGGGTGATGTTATTTTTTTTTTTGGGGGGGGGGTTGAATACATGTTCCTCATTTATCTTTGAAAATGTCCTGTTGAGCAAAGCTTAAGATGGCAACCAGACAGGTTAGACTGTGAGAGTCTCTGAAAAAGCAAGTGTCCATAAAGACTCTCTGTGTGAGCAGGCGTGCACTAGTGGGAGAGTGAAAGTCCGCCTGAGGGGAGACTTGGGTTCATCCACCCGGGGACCCCCTCTGAGGGTGACTGTAAGCCCCCATCACCCTGAGATTGGAGCATAGGCATGCAAGATCTGCTGTTCACAGGACTTCCCTGAGAAGAGCCTTTCAAATTCAGCTGATTCCCATCACCTGGTGCCTGACCCATACCTTCACCTGTTATAGTGAATCAACTGGAGCCATGGATCTGACCAGTGGAAAAAGAAGATTGGGGAAAGCTGGAGAGGCGTCCGTGCCCAGTGAGGAGATGCCGACCACCACCATTTTCTCTGTCCCAGGACCAGGCAGAGACCTGCATTGCCTTGCCCAACTCTGCCCAGCTCCACCCAGCCTCCAACTTGGGACCTAAGGTAATCTCATCAAACTGGGAGAGACAGAAGCCCCTCCCCCATGCTGGGTCAGACACAGGTCAGATCTGAGTGGCAGACTTGACAGGCAGCAGGCCGACTGAGTCCAGATCTGATCCACCCTCCTCCCAAGTAGGCCTGGGGCATCTGGTCCAAGCTGTGAGCACATCAGCCTGTGCTGAGAGCTAAAGATCAGAAATGAAAGGATATTGGACTTACAGGAACAACCTCAGAGCAAGTTTTGTTCCTCATTTTTATTTTTTTTATTTTTTTATTTTTTTTGTCTGTTTTGCTCATTTTTGTTTGTTTTTTGCTTTAGTCTTTTTTTCTCTTTCTGTTTTTGATAATGTTTTTGTACTTGCTTTATTTCTGTTATTTTACTGATTCTTTTTTTCTTTTCTTTAGACTTCCTGTTTGCATATGGGAAGAGTATATCAATAGGGAGGTTTTGTTGTATTGTGTGTTTGTATGAGTATCTGTATGTTTTAGGTTTTTTTACTCTTTTCTGTTGTGTCTCTTTTCATTTGTTAGTTGATACATCTGTCTGTTTTCCCACTTACTCTTCTCTCACTTCGCCTTCCTCTTGCCCCACCCTTGCTTCCTTTGTCCATTCTTTTTCTTTTCCTTACTTCATTTTGCTTCCAGGGAGCAAACCTATACCCCCACCGGATGGACCAATTGTAAGGCAATGGGAAACGTGTGCCAGGGTGCCCATACACCTGTTGGTGGATACTGGGATCTGCAGATACATTTTGAATCACAGCTCCCCCACTCAATTAATTCTCAAAACTACAAAAAGTACAGCCCCAACCCACAGTTCAGCTTCAGAATTGAACAAAGCCGGAGGATCCACATAAGGAAGAATAGGAGACTGAGCAAACAGAAATAAAAGCAACCCCGCCATCCTGAACAACAGAACTAAAGAAGAGTAAAAAAAGTGGGGAAGAGGAAAATCTACAAATGAAGAAAAACCAAAAGAAGAATATGGGTCTCACACAGACCCCGAGAAAACAGACTTCGGAATGCAAACAATGAAGAGGCCCCAGAATGACTGGTCTCAAACTACAAACCCAAATATCAAGACATTAATAGAGAGAATAAATAGAATTGACGAGAGACAAAAGGAAAATATGAAGGAGTTCATCACTGAGATAGCAGCAGTAAAGAACACTGTGAATGAAATAAATAACAAACTGATAAACATGGAAAGCAGAATTAGCCAAGCAAAGAATCTCAGAGCTTGAGGACCAAAAAATAGCACTGACCCAAACTGTCAAAAACATAGAATGGAAGCTTAAAAAGACAGAACAAAATCTTCAAGAGATAAGCAATTATTTCAAGAGGTGGAACCTAAGAGTAATTGGATTTCCTGAGGCAGAGAGACAGACACCACGCTGGAACAAACATTCCATGAAATTATTCGAGACAACTTCCCTCGTCTCATCAGTGATGTGACCATTCAAACACAAGAGATTCAGAGAACTCCTGCAAGACAACAAATGAGAAGACCAACTGCTAGACACATAGTAGTTCACCTAAACAAAGTAGATATAAAAGAAAAAATCCTAAAGGCAGCAAGAGAAAAATGTCAGACTACCTACCGAGGGAGACCAATTAGAATAGCATCAGATTTATCTGCAGAAACACTCCAGGCTAGGAAAGCTTGGAATCCAATCTTCAAAGTTCTCAGAGATAAACAATTTCAACCAAGAATAACCTACCCAGCTAAGCCAAACTTTATCAGTAAGGGAGAATTAAAATCTTTCCCAGACATTCAATCCCTAAGAACTTACACTGCCTCTAGACCATCTCTACAAGAAACATTTAAGAAAGTATTAAACACAGAAGAAAGGGAAAAGGAACGGCAATGTTCTTCACAAGAGTGCAGGAAAAAGATTGAAAACACACATGAATCAACCCAAAAATCAAAATAAAGACAATAAACAAATAGAAACAACAACAACTCTGTAAGAACCTTATAACAGGGATAAACTCTCACATTTCAATAATTAGCCTGAATGTGAATGGACTAAATGCACCACTGAAAAGACACAGAATATCAAAATGGATAAAATATCATCAGGCAACAATACATTGTCTCCAAGAGACTCATCTCACCAGAAAGGACACTCAAGACTCAAAGTAAGAGGATGGGAAGCAAAATTTCAGGTGAATGGAATACAAAAGAAAAGAGAAGTTGCAATCTTAATATCAGACAAAATACCCTTTAAGCTATCAAAAATTTTTAAAAGATTCAGAATGTCACTATATAATGATAAAAAGCTCAATACATCAACAAGAAATATCCATCCTAAACATATACACACCCAACATAGGAGCACCAACTTTCAAAAAGCAGCTTCTAGGCAAACTTAAAAAAGATATTGACTCTAACACTGTCATAACTGAGGACTTTAATACCCCACTCACAACCCTAGACAAATCATCAAGACAAAAAATCAGCAAGGAAATCCAGAACCTCAGTGTGACTCTTGGCCAAATGGACTTAATTGATACCTATAGAACACTCCACCCAACATCCACAGAATATACATTCTACTCATCATCACCACATGGAATGTACTCTAAGATGGACCACATCCTTGGCCATAAATTAAGCAAAAACAAATTTCATTAGATTGAAATTTTACCATGCACCTTCTCAGACCACAGTGGAATAAAAATAAATATCAACACCAACAAAGTTCCCTCAAAATCCACAATGACATGGACACTAACAGGATGATGCTAAGCAACTCCTGGGTCAACATGGAAATCAAAACAGAGATTAAAGATACCTGGAACCAAATGAAAATGATGAAACATCTTACCAAACACCTCTGGGATGCCATGAAAGCAGTAGTAAGAGGAGAATTGATATCTCTACAAACACACATGAAGAAAATGGAAAGATAACAAGTTAACACCCTAACAAGTCACCTAAGGAAGCTGGAAAAGCAAGACCACCAAAACCCTAACTTCAGCAGAAGAATCCAGATGACCAAAATAAAAGCCCAAATCCAGGACATAGAAGACAAAAAATCAATGAAACAAAAGCGGTTATTTGAAAGGATAAACAAGATTGATGGTCCCCTAGCTAGACTGACCAAGAAAAAGAGAGAAAAAGACCAAATAAACTCAATCAGAAATACAAAAAATGAAGTCACAACTGACCCTGAAGAAATACAAAAGATTATCAGAGACTACTAGGAACACTTGTATAGAAACAAACTTGAAAACCTAAAGGAAATGGAAGACTTTCTGACATCACACAATCTCCCCAGGTTGAAACAAGAAGAAAACAAGACCCTAAATAGACCAATAACAATCCAGGAAATTGACTATGTCATAAGAAAACTACCTACAAAAATAAGCCCTGGACCAGATCACTTTCTAGCAGAATTCTACAAAACATACAAGGAGGAACTGATACCAATCCTATTGAAAGTATTCCAAGCAATTGAGAAAGATGGAACTCTCTCCAAATCAATTTATGAAGCTAACATCACATTGATATCCAAGCCAGGTAAAGAGCCAACAAAGAAAGAGAACTACAGACTAATATCCTAGACGAACATAAATGCTAAAATTCTCAACAAGATCCTAGCAAACCAGATTCAACAACACATCTCAAAAATCATCCACCATGACCAAGTAGGCTTCATCCATGGGATGCAAGGCTGGTTCAACATTCGTAAGACTATAAATGTAATTAAATACATCAACTGATGTAAAAACAAAAACCACATGATTATATTATTAGATGCAGAAAAAGGTTTTAATAAAATCCAGCACCCCTTCTTGATAAAAACCTTCGAACATCTAGACATAGATGAACATACCTCAAAATAGTAACAGCCATCTATGAGAAACCCACAGCCAGTATACAGCCAAACAGACAGTAATCGGAACCATTTTCCCTAAAAACTGGAACGAGACAAGGATGCCCACTCTCACCCCTCCTGTTCAACATAATTTTGGAAGTTCTAGCTAGAGCAATCAGAGAAGAGAAGGAGATCAGGGGTATCCAAATAGGAAAAGAGGAAATCAAGCTATCCTTCTCTGCAGACAACATTATTCTATACCTCGAAAACCCAAGAGAATCTTTCAAAAGGCTACTTTCACAGATAAAGGACTTTGGCAAAGTCTCAGGGTATAAAATAAATGTGCAAAAGACAATCGCATTTCTATACACCAATAATAAACAAACAGAAACCTAAATAAAAAGCACAATTCCATTCACAATAGCCACAAAAAAAATGAAATACCTTGGCATCTTCCCAACCAGAGACGTGAAAGACCTTAATAATGAAAACTACAAAACACTGCTCAAAGATGACACAAACAAGTGGAAAAATATTCCAAGCTCATGGATTGGAAGAATCGCATTGTTAAGATGTCCATTCTACCTAAGGCAATCTACAGATTTAATGCAATATTCATCAAATTACCAGCAACATTCTTCTCAAACCTAGAAACAACAATAGAGGAATTCATATGGAAACATAAATGACCACGAATAGCCAAAACAATCCTCAGGGAAAAAAAAAAAAGCAGAAGGTATCACACTCCCAGACTTTAAACTTTATTATAAAGCTATAATAATCAAAATAGCCTGGTATTGGTACAAGAATAGGCATATAGACCAATGGAATATAATTGAGATTCCAGAAGCACAACTTCAATTTCTCAACCAACTCATCTTCGACAAAGCCTCCACCACCAACCACTGGGAAGAGGAGAACCTATTCAGTAAATGGTGCTGGGAAAACTGGTTGACCACATGCAGAAGATTGAAACAGGACCCCTACCTATCCCCATACACAAAAATCAACTCTAAATGGATCAGAGACCTAAACGTAAAACCTCAAACTATAAGAAGCTTAGAAAATGCAGGAGACATTGGAAATTGGAACCGGCAACCAATTCCGATCAAAACCCTAAGTGCACGTGCCATAAGAGAGAAGATAGACAGGTGGGACCTCATCAAACTGACGAGCTTCTGCAAAGCCAAAGAAACCATCAAGAGAACAGGGAGACAGCCCACAGACTGGGAAAAAATATTTGCCAACTCAATGTCTGACAAAGGTTTAACATCTTGGATCTACAAGGAACTCAAATGTGCTGAAAAGAAAATAACAAACAGCCCCATTACAAAGTGGGCAAAAGATATGAATAAACGGTTCTTGGGGAAAGACATATGAGCAGCCAACAGATACATGAAAAAATGTTCAGCCTCACTAGTCATCAAAGAAATGCAAATTAAAACTACACTGAGATACAACCTAACTCCAGTCAAAATGGCCATCATAAATAACTCAAAAAATAATAGTTGCTGGAGAGGATGTGGTGAAAAGGGAACACTTTACACTGTTGGTGGGAGTGTAAACTGGTATAGCCTCTGTGGAAAACAGTGTGGTGATTCCTAAAAGTTCTAAAAATCGATCTTCCATATGAACCCGCAATCCCCCTCCTGGGAATATACCCAGAAGAACTAAAATCACTCTATAAAAAAGATACCTGCACATGTATGTTTATCGCAGCATTGTTCACAGTAGAAAGAACATGAAACCGACCATGCTGCCCATCAAAAGAGGACTGGATAAAAAAAAGTGGTACATATACACAATGAAATATTATGCAGCCATAAAGAAGAACGAAATCATGAACTTCACAGCAACCTGGATGGACTTAGAGTCTATAATACTGAGTGATCTTTCACAGAAACAAAGAACTGAGTATCACATGTTCTCACTTATAAGTGGACCTTGAACAACTATCGTAATACTATAAGAAAAGTATTGACAGTAGCAGGAAACTGTGGGGGGGTGTAGGGAGGTGGGATTGGCAGTAGTGGGAATCTGCCTGGGGAAGGGGGGCATACCTCATCAACAAGGGTACCTGCACAATGAGTATTTGTATACTTAACCCCGAATTGTACCCTACAATTTTAAAATAGGAAATATTAAAAAATAAAATACATATATATTTTTTTTTTAAAAATAGAAAATATCCTGTTGTCTTCCTGAAGTCATAGAGTGATGCATTCCCCTTACATCTTAGTGTCTCTGGACAATAGTCAATTGCAGGTGACAACTGTGATCAAGTATTAGGGTGAGGACAGGTGTGGTGGCTCACACTTGTAATCCCAGCACTTTGAGAGGCTGAGGTGGGAGAATTGTGTGAGCCCAGGAGTTCAAGACCGGACAGGGCAACATAGTGAGATTTCATCTTCACACACACACACACACACACACACACACACACACACACACACACACACAAACACACACACATATATGAGGATGGATCTGAAGAAACCCTCTGTCACTGAACTGTGTAAACTTGGTAAAAGCACAGTCCCTCTGAGCTCCAGTTTCTCGAATGTAAAAGGATGATGATAATTCATTTAGAATTGCTGAGTAATTGAGATAATGTGTAAATCACCAAATATCCCTTCCACCACCAGGCATGAAGTTAATGTTTTGTTTTGTTTTGTTTTAAAATCTGTATTTAAATATGAAGGAAATCTTCCTCAGATTCATCTTTGGTTCTCCCTCCTCTCTCTGTCACAGTCTCAATTTTGTTACATAAATAAGTTAGCTGTAAGTAAGCAAACAAGCTGATAAATGGCTAATAATCAACTAAAAGTGGAGGTCAGTAGGGGACTGGGATTTTGCTTTCATCAAAGATATCTTACCGGTGCCTAGCATATACTTGGAAAATAATACATGTTTGCCGAAAAGATTAATAAAGCCAAAGGAAATTAGATCTCTCACAGTCTAAAGATAAGTAACTTTCTTTGCATTTTTAAAATTTTACTTTCTGTGGTAACTAGAAGGAAAATAATGCTGATATAGCAATATTTAAACTCCCTGCTTCTAAAGAGCAGATGAGTAAACTATTTCACCTGCAGAATTGATGAACTGTTTGCCAAGCACCTCCCATGGGTCTTTGGTTTGAGAGAACATAACCATTAGCATGTTCTGGATATATGAGGATGAGGCAAAAAAAAGATCAAACTATCATAAAATAACAAAGATGAGATTTTAAATTCATGTAAGTAATCCAAAAGAGAAATAGTAAAGGATTTATAAAATAAGATGTTAGGAGATCGGAGGAGATGCAGCAGCTTGAGAATGAGGACAGGAGGAATGAAGGAGAAAGGACGAAAGCAAGATGACTGAAGAGAGAAATTTTCAGAATTTTCAACTGTGATGTCTAGCACGCACCTTGACTTTAATTTTTAAATAAGTTACCCATATGTATATTTGAAAAACTGGCCAGGCGCGGTGGCTCACACCTATAATCCCAGCACTTTGGGAGACGGAGGCAAGAGGATTTCCTGGCGAGAGGAGTTCGAGACCAACCTGGGCAACTTGACGAGACCTCGTCTCTACAATAAATCAAAAAATTAGCTGGGCATGGTGGCATGCGCCTGTGGTTCCCTCTACTTGAAAGACTGAGGCAGAGGATTGCCTGAGCCCAGCAGGTCGAGGCTGCGGTGGCCATGAGTGTGCCACTGCACTCCAGCCTGGGCGACAGAGTGAGACTCTGACTAAAAAAGAAAAGAAAAACTAGAACAATTTAAAACAACTTTACAGTGAGTGACTGGCCTCTTGACTGTTCAGTTGATAGATACACCCTCCTCTTGTATAACTCATATTCATGGTTTTTATGATTGCTTCTAAAAGAAGTTAAGTAACCATAAATATCATTTTCCCTTTTTATACAAAAAGTAGTATATTGTAAAAACTATATTGAATTGATTGATTTTTTTATTTCAAATATGAAACTTTATGAAACTTTTCATGTTGGTAAATAATGAATCTCTCTCTTTCTCTCTCTCTCACACACACACACACACACACACACACACACACACACACACACACCTGTATAATACTGTACTGCACTTTATGGATATAACATAATTTATTTTACAAGTTTTTGATGGATAGAAATGAGACTCATGCCCAGTCTTTTGAATTATGCAAGGAGGATGCCCCCAAACACCAAATTTATTTATAAAAAATTATGCATTTATTCTCACATATTTAAACTTCAGTCACCCTCAAAGTACTCTCTGTTTAATGCAATACACATATCAAGACGTTTTGTCCACTGTTCAAAACAGTTTTTGAGCTTGTCACTTTTGATGCCTTTTAGTGCTTCTGCTGTTTTTTGTTTCACCTCTTCCACATTGGCAAAACGTTTCCCTTTGAAGACTTTTTTTCACTGGGTAAACAACAACAACAAAAAAGTCACTCTGGGTGAGATCTGGTAAATAAGGAAGGTGGGACACTGGGGTCATGCTGTTTTTAGTCAAAAACTGCTGAACACTCAGCACAGTATGGGTGGGTTGTATGTGTAAATCACCCATAATGAAATGGGTAAACACATTGAAGGAATCTCCAAAAAAAATTCACTGAAGCCGACTGACATCTCTCACAACAAAACTAGATGGTATACTGGTGCTGATGAGTTTCTAGAACACTTACCTGTAGGGGAAGCCTGTACTACAGAGGGCTGCCCTCCAAAAGATAATTCTGGATTTTTCATTGATCCCGTTCCCTTTCGAATATAATGCTATAATTAATAATTTTGTACAAGTTACATATGAGCAAGTATTTCTTTAGAATAAGTTCCCCAAAATGTAATTGCTAGATTGACATGTATATGTATGTCTTTGGTTTTTGATGGTTACAATTTCCATTTATAGCAGTTAAGTTGCTTGTAAGCCATAAATTGATAAACTCTTTTTCCATGACTCTATGTCTTCAGGAGAGACTCTGCAATGCAGCATTGGGTTAACTATTTTACAGAGAATTAAGTAATAGGACAGTAAAGAGAACTGGTGCCTTTTGTAATAGCATCATGGAAAGAATGAGGTACATGTCCCAAGTTTCTGGTGGGAGTGAGCAGTAAAGGTTTCAGTGGGGCTGGAGCAGCAGAGAAGCCAGCTACAACATAGGCTGCCTCCAGAAAGCATGTTAAAAAAAAATCATAATTTATTTTTGCCAGGCATGTTAGCATATGCCTGTAGTCTCAACTACTTGAGAAGCTAACACAGGAGAATTGCTTTAGGCCAGGAGTTCAAGGCTACAGTGAAATATGATTGCACCACTGCACTCTAGCCTGAGAGACAAAGCAAGACTCTGTCTCAAAAAAAAAAAAAATTACACAAACTTTCTGTTTGAAGATTACCATACCATTTTGAGAATGTTCACACATAAATTCATTAATACTCTCTACATAGCTATGCACTTATTAATGCAGTTTTATTAAGAACCCCTTACTATAGGGAATCTTCCATTAAATATGAGAAGTTTAGCTACCAATGAAAAACATAATTAAGCCTCAAGTAAATTTGCTTCAAACATGATTTCAAATTGAAGCTAATGTCTAGTTTTATGTCAAAAGTATGAAATCATAGGTTGTTATAATAACTGAATTGACTACTGCCGGGGACCAGTTCCAGCCGGGTTCAGGGTACCCCAAAGGTGGAGACGGCATCAGCAATTGGGGGGAAGAAGAGAGAAAGAGAAAGAAAGAGACTGGACTCCAGTCTAGTGCAGAAGCGGTGTGAGTGTATTGGGAATTACAACGGGTCTTTTATACACAAAGTCAGATGTGGGAGGGGCGTCCCCCACCCACTAGAAATCTTAAACCATGAAAACTTAATCAATGATTGCCTTTAAACCCTTTTCATATGATAATCTTAAAATCTCATAACAAAGGATAACCTAAGCTGTGACTGACATATTCTATAAACCTTTTTCATCCTAAGCTGATTGATTTATGCCAAGTTAAACAATTCTATAGAAGCTTAAGTATTTACTTTACAAATGAAAGTGGCCCATCCAAGAATGTTTGGAATGTGACCCAGTCCAAAGTTCACAGTGGACTACCTGCAAGTAACCCAGCCGCATTCTTTCAACAAAATGGCTGTCTTCTAAAACTGTATTCTACAATTTACACCTCCAATAAATCCTAAGATCGTGACCCAGAAGCCTGTGACCAATACTAAGGCTCTTAGATGCAACCCGAGTTTGAATTGTAAGTTGTGTGAAAGCCAAAACTTCAGTTTGTGGAAGAATGGGAGCAATGAGCTTCTAAAGTTAGCTTGTGTTCATCCTGATCTCAGAGTTTCTATGTTTTGAGCTCACAGGAGCTTAATCTGGTTAGTGCTGAGTAGAAAGGGGGAGGAAATGGGGACAATAGCTCTCAAACGCATCCTAGTGGTCTTGGGGTCAATGGCCCTTCCTGATCCCTAACGCTCAGTGGGCCTCCGTGGCCGGCTCCCAACAGACTCCAACATGGATGCTTTCTTAGAATGATGGCTTTATAAATGGTTTTTTAAAAGTCAAACTATTAATGGCACAATAATGAAGACCTATATAGAAAAATGTTAGCATTCTTGGGAAAATATAGATGCAGGAAAGATATTATCAGGTCCAATAAACTTTGATCCAAAATCTTTTTTTTTTTTTTTTTTTTGGTTGGAGTCTCACTCTTGTCACCCAGGCTGGAGTACAGTGACACGCTCATGGCCACAGCAGCTTCGACTTGCTTGGCTTAGGTGATCCTTCTGCCTCAGCCTTCCAAGTAGCTGGAACTACAGACACACACCACCACGCCCAGCTAGTTTTTATGAGTTATTGAAGAGACAAGGTCCCACCGAGTTGCTCAGGCTGGTCTCGAACCCCCAGGCTCAGGCAATCCTCTCGCCTCAGCCTCCCAAAGTGCTGGGATTACAGGCCGAGCCACTGCACCCGCCTGATCTATAATCTTTAAATGCAGTCATGTAGAATATGATTAAACATTATTATAATTTTTCCATGTTTGCTTTTGAACCTTAAAGAAAAATAACACCTAGAATTTGAATCAGAGCAACCTTCCCTTCCACTCACTTTCAGCAAAACAGAGATTTAGGAGAGGTTGCTCCATGTAAGGCTTTAGAAATCTTTCATTTCTATAGATTTAAAATTGAGTTCTTCAAGTTTTAAGGGTTCTTCAGAGGTGCTTCAAGGTTTCTATTGGGCAACCCCTTTGGGTCCCCTCCCACTGTGGGAGCTTTTCTGTCCTCTCAATAAATCCTGCTTTCCAAAAATATAAATTAATAAATAAATAAAAGTTTCTATTAATTTTTGACATGAATTTTTTTTTAAACATTTACATCTCTATTTTTTACTAGCATAGACCAGTAGAGTTTACCACACTGGTGGCCCCCATCCATTAATTTTTACTATCAGGCTACTTATTTTGGAATTAATCATATAATAAATAATTTATCATTTCTCTACCTATATGTGAAAGTCCTATAAATAAATCATTTATTGAAATGGTTGTCAATCTGCACTGGCTTTTCCTTTTCAATTCAAGACTGAACTTAAGCCTTGAAAGAAAAATTTATTTAAATTAAACCCATCAGAATTTTGCATGTTTAAGTAAATGCCAGGCAGGGCTCAGTTAAAACTGTTCTTCATATATTCAACTCATGGAATAGTTTTTGTGTTTTTTGTTTGTTTGTTTACTTGATGGCATCATTAAGCAACCAGATAAACCTTTTTTTGAAATAGTTTTAATACTTATTAGATTGAGGTATTTCTTGAATAACATTTTATTTACAACTTTTTAATGTTTTTCTCTGTAAAATGAACTAAATGAAACTAAAAATAGACTACTGTTTACTTGTTACTGTGGTTAAGCAGAAATCATATGTTATACAGAAAAGCACTAATTTTAAAGAAAATGCTTCCAAAATTGTTGGTAACAGTGTATAGTTTATCTGCTTAAATAAGGCTTAGTCTTTAAAATGAAGACTTCTGAGGCAGTTATGAGTAATGACTTCCAGAATTTACTTTACCGGGCTAAAGTCATTGGTTACGTGGGACAAAATGTCAGTTAAAGTACATAAAATAAAATAGCACTATTGTTTTCATATAAAATAGCATATTAACTAAATATTTCTCATTATAATACTGCTGCATTATCCTTATTATTGTGCTAACAATCTTAATGACCTGTATAATTTTGCCTTACATAAATTAACTCAATGTTATGGTGATTTTGACTTTACCTTTAAAAAATGAGAGGTTAAAAAGTTAAACTTCTGAATTCAGCATGCAAAACAAACAATTTTCACTTATTTGAAGGTTTTAGAATATCTCCTTCAGGGAAGCCCTGAAATATATAAAATTTTAAAAATACAGATAACGGTACAAGATAGATTTGAAAAGTATTTCTACCAAACAATAAAAATTTGCAATGAATAAGGGACATATTCAACAATTTACTTCAATTAAACATTTACTAATTAAATAATTCTAGCAGCTGTTAGGTATTTTAATAGAATCAACTTGAAATCAAAATGTCTTACTATTCTTTAAAATTCATGTTTAGTATAACTTAAAAGTAAGCTGATATAGAAAGGCAAGATATTAAAATAAAGAAATTCAGCTTATATCCAAAGACTTTAGCTCCTTTTGAAGTCATTTGACTGTATCCCAGAAAAATGTATTTATGGAAATACAAAAAACAAAAAAGATTGGCTATACAGAGTTAAAATTAATGATGTCTGGTATTCAATTAAAAACAAAAATTATCAGATCACCAAAGAAGATGGAAAATGGAGATAGATACATCAATGAAACTGACCCAATTTAACATGAGTGTTAGAATTAGCAGACAAGGACGTCAAAACAGTATAACTATATTCCATGTGTTCAAAAAGTTAGGAGACTTGAAAGACATTAAAAAGACACAAACTGAGCTTATAGAGATGACATCAACAATGTGTGTAACATTTATACACTGTTGGTGAGAATGTAAAATAGTATGTATTTCACTTAAAAGTAAGATACGCCTAGAACCCAGCCATTCCACCCCATTTGTCCAAAAGAAATAAAAGCATACACCAACATAGAGACTTGTACATGAATATTCAGAGCAACTTTATTGCAATAGCACCAAACCAGAAACAGCCTAAATGCCCATCAAAATGTAAATGGATAAACTTCAATATATTCATATCATGGAATACTACTCAGCCATGAAATGGACAAACTGATTCCTGCTGCAACATGAATGAATCTCATACACCTGTGTTGAGTAAAAAACAAAAAAATGAGTACATCATATCTCACTCCATTTATATGAAAGTCTGTGAATGCAGAAACTACCATCTAGTGTTAGTAGTTCAATGGTTGCCTTGGATAGAGCAGTAGGGGTGAGGAAAGGTAGAAGACAGATGACAAACGAGACAAAAAGACTTTGGAGTGAAGATGGATATGCCTATTACCTTGAGATAATATTTTCATGGGTACACGCTTATGTTGAAAGATATTATCTTATGTTTTAAATATATGTACAATATTATATATAAATTATGCCTTAATCGAGTGTCAAATAATTTAAAATATAAATGTAATTTTATTGCATGACTTAACAAAGAAAATCTGCTCATACTGGGGAAACACCTGCCAAAAAATGGAATTTATTAATAAAAATTGTGTATTCATTCTTACTTCAGTAACTTTCAAAGTACTCTCCATTTGATGAGATAAACCTATGGAAATGCTTTTTTCACTGTTCAAAACAGTTTTTGAACTTGTCAATTTTGATGCCTTTTAGTGCCTTTGCTGTTTTTTGTTTCACCTCTTCCACATCAACAAAACGTTTCCCTTTGAGGACTTTTTTCATCCAGAGAAACAAAAACAAGTTGCTCTGGGCCAGTTTGGGTGAACAGGGAGGGTGAGTCACGGGGTCATGTTGTTTTTGGTCAAAAATTGCTGAACACTCAGGGCAGTGTGGACAGGTGCACTTGTAAATCACCCATCATGAAACGAGCAAATGCATTGAAAGAATCTCAAAAAAAAATTCCCTGAAGTCGATCACAGTCTCTCACAACAACACTAGCTGGTACACTGATGCCAATGGGTTCCTAGAACCCTTACCTAGTGGGGGAAGCCTGCACCACAAGGGGTCTGCCATCTGAAAAATAATTCCGTTTTGATGGGAGTACCCCTTGTGTTCCTATTTTGTCCTTAGTTGTATGGGACAATTTAAAATAATTTCTATCCTATAGTTTCTACAGAATGGAATATTGACACATAAATTCACACCCCAGATTGAAGTGCTAAATATACATAATGCTATAAATTAATGATGTATATTAAAAGACCTCAAGTAAAGTGGTTTATGAAAGGAAAAGCGTTCATGCTAGTGCTTCACAAATACAAAGGGATACCCTCACAAATAAATGGGTTCACATTCAATATGTATAATTTGTTTTCCAACTGACTATAGTGAAACAGATAAATACTTTTTATTAGATAATCCTTTTAGAAGGCCTGTATTTGGTCTTCATATAAAAAAGTACTTACTTGTTTTAAATGATACTTACAAGGTGCTTTGCAAGAGAATCCCAGAGGCGGATTTGATATGCTAGTAATAAGCTACAAAATATTTTGTTTAGAAACAAACATACGGACTTCGCAGCAACTTGGATGGATTTGGAGTCGATCATACTCAGTGATCTATCACAGAAACAAAGAACAGAGTGCCATATGTTCTCACTCATACACAGACCTTGAACAATTATAGTACTATAAGAAAGGGACTGGCAGTAGTGGGAAACTGTCAGGGGAAGGATATGCGATTGGCAGTTGAGGGAAACTGCTAGAGGAGGGAGGGGCATACCTCATCAACAGAGGTACCTGCATAATCATAGTTTGTATACCTAATTCTGAATTGTGCCCCACATCTTTATAATAAAAAAATAAAATAAAATAAAAAATGTTAAAATAAAAAAGACATTTTTAGTCGAATTTGGAACAAATATATTAGTCAAGACTGAAGCCGAAATTGTGCACTCACAACAAACAAAAATAACAGTCCACAATATGACTTCTACGCTTATTCAAATGTTGCTCAGATTTATACTTTTTGGAAGAAAGGATTTTAAGTATATATTTTATAATAATATTTAGATCCCAAAGATCATCCTTGAATTATACTGCCCATCCTTACGTCAATTTGTCACTTAAGTGTTCCTTATACAATCTTAACATCTTTAACTCCTAGAGAGTGCAATTATTTCACTTTATATTGATTACTTTCCTGAGCAAAATTGTTTTATTTCAAGCAATGTTGACAGTAATTGCTACAATATGTAAGTGTGACACAGCACCTATCAGATAATTCTTAAAAACTCAAAGAGTATTCTGGGGAGCCACCAATTCTACATATGGCATTCTTAGGGTAGGTGCAGTGGCTCATACCTATAATCCAAGCACTTTGGGAGGTTGAGAAGGGACGATTGCTTGAGTTCAGAAATTCCAGGCCAGTCTGAGCAACATTGCAAGACCTTACCTCTATTTTTAAAAAATCAAAAAATTAGCCAGGCATAGTGGTGCACACCTGTAGTCCCAGCTAATCAGGAGGCTGAGGTAGAAGGATTGCTTGAGCTCAGGAGGTTGAGGCTGTGGTAAGCTATGATGGTGCCACTGCACTCTAGGGTGAACACTTCAACTCAAGTGAGACTTCAACTCAAATAAATTAATTAATTAATTAAAACTAAAGAAATATGGCATTCTTCATTTTCTCAAGGGAGTTATGCTGCTTGCTCGCATATTAGCCACATTATCTCCTTCTACATGTATAAATATAGTTAATTTAGCTTATAATTCACAACCAGCCTGCAAATTATTACTTTTTAAATCTTATGTAAGTAGATAATTGTTTAATACTAAAAAAATGGTGAAAGGCTTAATTCTGGCATGAAAACAAAATGCAATTTGATTACAGAGCTTGAAAACCAGTATTAAAAATGATTAATAATAGCTTATCAATTATCCTACTCAGTCTGTCCAACTTGTGCAATAAAGGATTTTGTAAATTGATGAGTCAAAATTACTCATTTTTAAGTATAAAATTGAGTACCTGAGGCCTTAAGATCATTATATTCTGGAGGCTTATATATTTTTAAAATATAATGGATAAGGTTAACTCATTATTGTGGTGTTAACCAAAATCTGAATCTACTTTCTTGGACAAAGAGATAGAGGAGAGAATCCTTGCTTAATTCCTGCTGTTTCTATCACAGTAAGTCACTTTTCAGACTTACAGGAAGTTCATCCTAAATTCAGGTATATTATGCTGAGGTTTTTGCCTTCCTTTAAGAGATTCAGGCTATTAATAACAAAAAAGTTACTGTGACATTAAGATGCATATTAATAAACTCTAAAAGCATATATATTAAAAAATTGAAAAGGTCCACGTTTTTAAAATCTATTCCCTGCTGTTAAAATACATTTATTTCTAAAATGTCTCTATGTTAAAGAGTTTCAATAAATATTTGAATGATGATCATATATTTTAAATATAGACAATATACAAAATTGCCTTCAGTATATAACTAGAAAATGCCTACTGACTTTTGTTACACTCTGAAATTATTGTGGAATGCAACTCATTTTAATTTATCTCTCCTAAGGATCACCTTGCATAATTTTCTTAAAAAAACGGAACTTAGCCAGGCTCCGTGGCTCAGCCTGTAATCCCGCGCCTTGGGAGGCTGAGGTGAGTGAATTGCCTGAGCCCGTGGGTTCAAGACCCGCCTAGGCAACTTGGCGAGACCTCATCTCTACAATAAATCAAAAATCAGCCGGGTATGGTAGCGCATGCCTGTAATTCCAGCTACTCGGAAGGCTGAGGTGGAAGGATCGTTGGAGCCCAGCAGGTCGAGGCTGCGGTGGCCAGGAGCGGCCACTGCACTCCAGTCTGGGTGACAGAGTGAGACTCCAACTCAAAAAAAAAAACAAAAAACAGAACTTATTTAGCATTAATATTTACATAAATCCATTTTCATGAAACAAATTTGTTTCTCAAGTTAGTGATCATCTAATTTATAACGTCTTTAAAACATTTTGTTTTGTCTGTAAATGATTATTTCATACAAAGAACAATATTTCCTGAATTATACCAAATAGTGACAGATTGCTAAAAAAAAATTGTTAAAACAAGAAAAATGACTATTAAGGAGGCAATTTTATCACAAATGGTGTGCTATCTAAAATTGTACATACTCTTCTTATGAGGTTGATGATACTAACAGAATTCCTGTTACTAAGTTATATGTAGGTCATCAATTTCCACATCTTCACTGATTTCATATAAATGGGTGACACGTTCTTTATGTGATACAGGATTTCCTATGTTCTTTCACTCTTATTTGATAATCATGGTCTAAATTAACATTACGAGTCTATACTAACTAGTTACATCCTATTATTTTAGACTTGCATTCTAATCTTTCATTCTTGGGCAAGTTTTAGTCTAGTCAAACTGGAATGCTTTTTATCTTGAACAGGCTCCCATGTCTACTCCTTTAAATAGGATTTTTCCACCATCTGGGCTGCTCTCTTTTCATCTCTCCATCCTGAAATCCTGTTGCTCAAAAGGCTACTCTCTTTGACCTAACCCCCAGCCCCACCTCCCGCAAACACTCCAGCTGGCGAAGAACAAAAAAGGAACTCATATTTGTTGGTGAATGAGAAATATGTGAAGTCATTGTCCTGAGCTTGGTGATTTGCAAATATGTATTCAGATCGTGAAATGTTAACTTACCACAGTTTTTATTTATACTTATTATCTTAATATTTTCATATCAGCCTGCTGGATTGGTCTTTATAAACATATTTATGGCTTTTGTCAACATTCATTCATCTCAGTTGTCCTTAGTTCTTGAGATCTTTTCCAAACTCCAGGCAGTTTTCAACTCCCTCATTTGTAACCCACCCCCTTGCGTATCTCTGCTAGAATTTTCAACCATAACATAGTACAATAGTGTCTATGTACTGAACACCATAAGTAAGAATTGCATTAAGTGCTAGTTGGCATAAGCCTAACAAAGACTCTGTGGTATAGACATTACCATTACCCTCATGAAATAACTGAGGCCCAGATAGGTAAATGTCTTCCCTAAGGTAACTCAGTCAGCTAGCCCACACTTGGCTCCAAATCCTGTGCTCTGGTGAAATGCACTTGTATTTAGAACCCCAGATTTGCAGAAGTTGGGCGGATCATGGTGACTGTCCAGGAAACAGTGGGCTCTAAGTGCCCACCTGTGACATGACATGACTTTCACCAACCGTGAAAATTCCTGATGCACCAGGCAAGCAGTGGCAGTTGATGCCAGGGTTGGATATAAATAAACCAACTGTCCCTTCATATCCAAATTATACTTTCCGTGAAAAGAGATTAACTTAAATTATACTTTCTGTGAAAAGAGATGAACCGGTGTACTTTTCTTCATCTTTTATTATATTGATTTAGTCTAAATACAAAACAGTGAGTATTGCAAAACACTACCTGAAAAGAAATGTAAATTGGGTTTACAAAGGGGGACCCCCCAAAAAACAACGGAATCACCTTTTGGAGGGTGAGCCTCTATAGGTTCCCTGCACCCTGCTCTAGGTAAGTTCCAGGAACCCATCGACATCATTGCGCCAGCTAGCAGTGTTGTGAGAGGCTGCACTCAGCTTCAGTGAATTTTTTTAGAGATTCTTTCAACATGTTTGCCCATTTCATGATGGGTGATTTACATGAACAACCTGCCCATATTGCGCTGAGTGTTCAGCAGTTTTTGAGCCAAACCCACATGACCCTCATGCCCCACCATCTCTATTCACTCACTCTTGCCCTGAGTGACTATTTTTTGTTTCCCCGACAAAAAAAAGTCCTTAAAGGGAAACGTTTTGCTGACGTGGAAGATGTGAAACAAAAAATAGCAGAAGCACTAAAAGGCATCAAAATTGACGAGTGCAAAAAACTTGTTTTGAGCAGTGGAAAAAGCATCTCAATAGGTGTATTGCATCAAATAGAGAGTACTGAAGGTGACTGAGACTGAAGGTGAAATGAAGGTGAGTGAAGATTAAACATGAAAAATAAGTACACAATTTTTTAATCAACAGATGCTGGATTTCTTAGGTCCCTCCTCGTATAATGTATATTCATTAAAAATGTTAATAACTCTGTAAAGATTGATAAGGATGTGTTTTACAAAGAACTTCACTATCTTTGGATGAAAGCTATTCTTCATCCTCCAACATTTACAGAAATACTATTGGGTAAAAGAAATTAGAATGCATCAGAGACACCAGTTCTTTCTTAATTCCAATATACTAGATTCTTTCACATACACCATAGGGATTTATGAGAACAAGGAAGTTGGGGATCAGCAGTAGGGGCAATCTCAAAATAAGGCATCTATCTACTCCTGGGAGGAAAGGTAGAAAACATGAGGGCATAGAAGCCTAGTGTTTAAAATAAATAGTAGTACGTTTCCCTAATCGTGACTGTAAATGTATCCTCTGTATCCTGACCATAAGAATTGACTATTACTTTGTTTGTTTTCAAGTATACCATAATAACTTTTATCATGTTCTTTAGTACATCCACCCCAGGAATAATCAGTTTCATCCCAGAGAAGGGGTTAATTTGTGTCACAAGGGGCTAAGACCAGCTCTTGAAGTAATTCCAAGGGTTGCAGGTATGAAGCCCTGACACCTCAGTCTGCCATAACGTTGGAAAGAGAGCTAAGGAGCTGGGATGGGAGCTGTGGAGAGGCTTAGCCAAACTGCAGCATCAGGACCATGGATGCATGTCATCAAAGTGATGGTAAAAGCTCATCATCGGAATTTAAGTTAGTACATCAAGTTTTATTGCTATAAATAATTTGCCCTTATGCATTTTATTGATTTTAATCCAAAAAAAACTATTACATGATTATGAGTAAACATGCGCTTCAAGATTTTAGTGTTTGTTTCAGAAATGACTACATATTCATATAACTCTCATGAATATACATATACATACATATATACATGTGAATATATATGTATATACATGTACAAATATATATACAAACACATACATATATAAAAGCTCCCCTGGTAGAGGGCATGAGTTCAGAGTTAAAATAAGGCGCAGTGGCTTGTACCTTTAATCCCAGCACTTTGGGAGACAGAGGTGAGAGGATTGCCTGAGCCCACAAGTTCAAGACCAGCCTGGGCAGCATGGTGAGACCTCATCTCCACAATAAATAAAAAAAATTAGCCGGACATGGTGGCACACGCCTGTAGTTCCAGCTACTTGAAAGACTGAGGCGGAAGGATCACCTGAGCCTACCAGGTCAAGGCTGTGGTGGTCGTGCCACTGCCCTCCAGCCTGGGTAACAGAGTGAGACTCTGACTCAAAAAAAAATTTTCAAAGTTAAAATAGAGAACTTCACACTTAAGAAGTGAAAATTTCAAGAAAGATGGACTATATTCATAGAGATCGCTGTTTTGTGCAACTAATATCTACATTTTCATCATACCCCAGATAACTGGCTCATTCTCCATGTTAATTTGATTAATAAACTTTTTAAATGTATTTAAAAAATTAAAGTTTCATGACTTAAAAAAGTATATATTATTTTAAATCATGCTTCCTGAATTGATTATTTTGGAACAGAGGTCCATTGGACAGTGAGCACATCATGGACAGAGATTATGCTATTTATTTGCATTTCCCCTTCACTTCTCACAGCACCTAACATGAATAGCACTTAAATGTCTGCTGGAAAAGGAAGCCATAGAAATATAAGGGAAACAGAGAGGAAAGCAATTTGGTGTATACCTCAAGAGCTGTACTACGTGAAGGAAGATGGTTGACAGTGTAATAAGCAAATGTGTCTGAAGATAACCTGAAAGACCATTCTAGGTAGTCTGTACAAGGAGCCTTCTTGGATGGTAGAAAGGAAAAGGCGTGCTTTTCTCCATACCCCAGGTAGAAGACTGCAGCCAAACTCAGCTTGCCAAAGGACCAGTGACTTCCTTTTCCCAACATGAGGGGCCATAACATCACCGGTCCAAAGCCTTCTGGTGCTAGGCAGCTGGCATTCCTAGATCACTCTTTAACAGTGGGTGCCCTAAATTCAGACTGCCTAGTACTGAGTGGCCCATCCACCATCCCACAGATGAGGTGGTTCTCAGGACTGTTTTATAAAAAGTGGGAGCAATTGAAGTGGGTGTGAAGCCCATCCACCTGCATACACACTCACCCAGCTGTGGCTCTGCTCTGCCCCATCCTCTGCCTGCTTCTCGAAGCCACGATGGGAAGATTGGGGAAGTCCATACCAACTCTCTCTTTCCCTGCACTCTGTGAAATTTCCCTTATCTTAGTAAATGCTATTTCTTAACCCGTACATGTCACAATATAAAATTATTTCCCAAGGCCTGTGACATGACAGAAACCTAAAGGGATAGGTTTTGCCTGACAGATACTATTACCTCCTCATTATATGTCATATCCGCTCAATTAACATTTATTGAACATTTACTATATGCAAAGCTCAGTATTAATGAATACAAAGATTAGTAATGCATCATCTCTTTTACTTGGCAAGTCATAATCCAGCTGTGAAGACACTTTGAAAATCAATATTTAATGAAGCATAAGAAAGTTACCATGGGAAGCAGAAGAAAGCAGGGGTAACTGAGTCTGAGTCTGAAGAGTTGCAGAAGGCTGTCTTGGAAGACTTTGCCAAGGAAATGAATTAGAATTAAGCATTGATAATTAGAGTAAAACTTCAACAGGTAAGAGCATTCAAGGAGTTATAAGCAAGCAGAGCACAGGCACAGAAGAGAACTGTTCCCAGAAGTTCTTCATGATTACAGATGTAAGTTTCTGGAATAACGTCAAGAAGCTGTAAGCGTTAATTGAGGTTATATATGCTTACTAGTGATATATGTATTTATAAGTCATATATGTTTCACTTTATCAGCATTAATGATACTTTAAATTTTTCTTAGGAAATACAGAGATTGAAAACAAATTTCTCCTTTCTTGCATAATGCATAAGCCCTCCCCAAACAGTTTTCCAGGTCTAAGTTAATGTAACAACCATAATCATCAATATCACATGATTAACTATAACAAATTATCCCCACTGAATCCTAAGGAAAGCAGATCTTCCTCTGCAAGCAGCATGCCAATATACAGGGTCACTTAACTTTAACTCAAAGTTAACTATAGCCTATGGAAGTGTAAAATTACTACGACATTTCTGGAAAGCAATTTAACACACATCAAAGAGCATAAAATTGTTCATAGTTCTAACCTAGTAGTTCCAAATCTAGACGTAGCATAAGTCTATGAAAAAAGAAGGCTCATTGTTTAATAATGCTGAATATTCAAAATATTATTGAGTTTCTTGGCTAGGAAGATGAGACCTCCAAGGTGTGTTCTAGACTGAAAAAATTTGAGATACAGAACTTAATTTTTTCCAAATAATGAAAATGAGTGTTTAATGGGAACATGGAGAAGAAGTCATAAGGGAGTCTTCACCAAAAAAGAATGGAAATGAAAGGAGAAGGGGAAGGATAAGACCAGAAACAAGACAATTCCTGGGGCCTGAGGAGGGAAAATGGTTGGTATTTACCAATGATGGAGATGAGGCAGGGTAACTAACATAGTTTAGACATAGATAAGTGAGTTTCTTACCTGCAGGTCTAATTTAGGCATTCCGACATCTTTCTTATAGGTACACAACCTTCACCAGATGGACCAGGCATATCAGACCTGACCACCTTGTGGGTTGGAATATTGAACTACCAATACAGTAAATCACAGAAACAATAGGGAATTATCCAAAACAAAGACATGATATTCTAAGTCCAAATCTAGTTAAACAGTAACTTATTATTTAAAAGGTCATTGTGACCCTAAAAGGTTGAGAGATGGTAATCAAAACTCATACCAGATACTTGCAGCCCTCAGCTCTGGGCTCGTGGAATAGTTTGCTAAATCATTGTTGTAAAATTATATAAAGCTTCTTGTCAAAGGCAAGCATGTTTTTTCTCTTAAGGCACACGTGGTCTTTCTTGAATGTCTTTTCTTTCTAATAAACTTTGTCTTAAAATTTTACTGTGGACTCACTCTGAAATTCCTTTCTGTGATGAATACAAGAACTTATGGAGTAAATATACCCTACACCATCTGATATCAAAGACACACAGGCAACTCTTTTCAAAGGTTATTTGGATTATGTATATTTATTGTGTCTTGTGCTATGAAGTACTATTTTTATTCTGTTCTTACTCCTAAAATGTTAGAGAAAAAAATATCAGAGACATTTCAGAGAAAAATATCTATTCTAATCTGACTGCTTTTTATTCCAGACAACATAATCATAATGGAAAGATTTAAAATTTTAATGAAAAAAATTAAATTGCGAGCAGAAAGATTAAAAAATAGGAGGAAATGTCTTTCTAAAATAAATTAACAGCAAAGATTGATTTTTTTCTTCTTCATTGTCTTTGTCAAATAGCTTGTCAGTTGACCTCAAATGTTTGGCTTATAACAAAAACAAGTTCACACAGGAACTTTAACCTTGTCCTTTAAATCTTTTGGTGAAATTTGATGATCTATGTATGCCTTGTAGACTCAAAATTTTTCACTTTGAAGACTTGACAGACAGATACATTTGGTTTGAATTTGACTATTAGATATACAACAATGAGAACAGAATGATATTGGTGTGACTTATACTTTCCGTCCCACTTTTGTTTTCATGTTTGAATGCCTAGAGGTAGAGCCAGTCACACAGAGGCCAGGAGAAATTACTTTTTGTGAGCTCATATTCAGGAAAGGGTTTGAATTTAAACCTTTGGTTTTATCTCCAAATGAGTTTATGTAGCCATCTTATGTTCACATGACTATTAACAAGTGATTGTTCTTGTTTAAAATCACTTTTAAATGGAACATAACAGGAACAACATTTATACTTTTATATTTATTATACCCCAGTTACTGTATTTCCTTTGCACTATGATTTACCTCCATTTTAGGCAACAGCTAGGGTAGTATTGGTTTCTTACCTCAGAAAGGTGAGGTCACAGTTTAAGAGAGAGTACTTAAGATGCATTTTCAACTTTTTTTTACTTTAAAATAAGTTTGCAAAACTCTTGGCAGAATCAGAAAAAAGAAAAGGAAGTAAATATCTGCTATAAACAATATATTTGGGAAGAATAAATGACAATAAAAATCCACCCTAGTCTTCAGATTCCAAGAATTGAGAGAAGAAGAAAGTAACAGCAGAAGAGCAAGAGCTTGTAGGTGTATGCTTCTCTATAGCAGTCCTCACTTCACCCCCTCCTTCAAAATTAGGTCCAGAGGGAAAAGAAACAATAGACAATGCAACATGATCAGTTTCATACTGTGTTCTTTAAAACTTTGGGTACACAGATGACAGAAGAGAATCCAATATTTTTCTGTAGACCTAGGAAGTGATACCTTGAGAAATGTCTTAAATACCAAAATGGAGTAAAAGTGATAGAGTAGAAATTGTGAAAAGTTTGTCGAGGGTCAAGAATGGCCCAAGACAGTCCAGAATCTTCTGTGACTTGAAAGAAGAGAAAGAGAATCAGTCAAAGCTTTCATGTGTTTCCAAGTAGAGGACAAGGTCAATGGATTCCAATTTCTTAGTAATTAATCAGAAAAAACGTCTGAAGAAGTCAGAATGGATTATAGTCTGAAGCCCAGGTAAAAAATAAATACAACTCAGAAGGTGCCAACTTTAAGAGGGCTGATACCAAAGAACAATATGGAAAACTTAACATCTCTCATGCCAATATTGACAGAAGCTGAGAACCGAGGAACAGATGCCTCTCCCCAAAACAAAGACTAAGATATCACCATAACATATATGAGAATCGACTGAGTTTTCTGCCAAAATGCAGACTAGAATCTTGCGATAGGACTTAATTTGAGGTATAAAAAATAAAGTTGCATTTTGCACATCCAAGTTTATAAAATGACTGAAACAAATAAAAAATTGACTAACATTAACAAAATGTTACTGATATGTCCAAAATGGATGATGTTATTACACTCTTCTTTTCCAAGTTACTCATATCATTTTATTGACCATTTTGAATCAACATAATAGATAATGCTTTGCAAAACTAGAATAGAAAGAATCTACATATTATGATGCATTATTATTATATTAAGGCTATTATAATGGAGTATAATATCCATTGAACAAGAATGTTATTGTTAAAAACCCATATTGATTTTGTACGGTACTCTAAGAATAAAACTTCTTGATCATAGTAATGGCTTCTGTCAATTTTGTTTCATCTCATGCATGCATTGTAACAAAGTTCTGTAACAGGTATTTGAATAGCCATACCTCCAGACACTTTTCTTCCAGATAATGGTTGGCATTTATTTCCACTGAATCAAAGGAATATATGGAGATATATGTTGTCCAGGATGTCACCATACAATCTCAAGGGATAAGGAGATTGAGAAGAAGGTAATCAGTACTAGAAATTTCCTTCAGTGGACTTGGGGCCAACATGCCAGAAAGACCAACTGGATATCCTTATTTTTCCATTTTGAAATGAGATTGGCCCATGCCCCAACTACCTCCCTGGAGACAGTGACAAAGCATTTTAAAATAAACATATATTTATTTTTTCCATTCTTTCTGTCTTCACTCATTTTTTTTTCCATAAGAAGTTTCTGCAGTAGAGCTGGACCAAACTGAGTTTTGTTCAAGGTAATTTCAGTTGTGAGGTCTGTACCATTGAGAATTCAGAAGGCCAGTCAACTCTGTGGGTATTACTAAGCTGATCAATTTAGAGACATTTTTATGAAATAATTTGAAATAGTAAAGCCAGAAGAGCTTTCTGGATTGAGAAGACAGCACTATTTCTAAAAGAAGCCACATTGCTAGAATACTATTGTAACTGTTGAGTTTGCCACCAGGCAATTCTATATACATTAATATAGTAAAAACAACCCTGTAAAGATGAGAAGGGTAGGCTTCCTCAATATTATGTATGTAATAGAAAATAATTCTTAAAGTATGTATACATTTCATTACTTTATCTTATGTTAATATAGAATTGTATAAACATTTTAACAAGTTAAAGAATATAAGAATAAAGAAAAATTTTTCCATTATATAGTCACATAATATTCTATAGCTTTTAAAGTTTTTTTAAAGTTCTGAAAGTTTTATTCACATGTGGCACACATTTCCTACCAGAGAGTCAGTTTATTTCCTATTAGTAATATTATTAGTAAGAAGCATGATATTTAAAAAGAGACAGAATTAGTAAATGTCTTTTTAAAGTCCCATTTGAGTATTAAGTGAAACTGTACCTTTTTTAATGGATTTGAACAATATTGAAGTGTATATCATTTTGAAGAAAAGAGTATTTTATTTAAAAAGAACTGTGTAGTTGTCTCATTCATAAAATGAAAGAAAGACTTTTTTTAATATATTACTTCCTGACATTAAAGGTTTTATGTAAAGCCGCAACCTTTGGAATCTTCTAGTTATCATGTTTCAACATATTGTACTGGTTGACATTTAAAGTCTTTACAAACTCATGTGGTATTTAAAGTCTGATTATCATGGCTCCGTTGCCTTACAAAGATTTTTCTCAGGAATGAAACCCACTGACCCGACTAACAACCAAAAAAATATGAACTCATTAAGTCCAAGTAAACCTAATAAACCAAATCAGTAATCCCTTAAACTATTTTGCTTCCCAGAAATCTTTTGTTCATAATAATTTAGCTTTGATGTCAGGTCATCCATAATTATTTTCAATAGACCTATTCCAAAGAAACTTAATCTAATTAAAACTGTCTAAAACAATGCTCAATTCCTCCCCCCGTCCCCAGGTGAAGTTTTCTATGAATTTTAAAAGTTTTTTTTTCCCTCATGATTAATGAAGAAACCAATTAAGGATGATCTTATTATTCATTATCACCTTTCCAAATCCCTCTCTCTTCATTCTATTATTATTTACCCACTTCTGTGGGGTTTTTTTTTTTTTTTTTCTTTCTTTTTTTTTGAGTTTCTATACTTGGCCCCTTTCCCATTTTCATCTCAAATGATCTCAGGTGTGCTCCAATTACTGCATTCAGTTCTGCCCTTATTTTCCTTTTCTTTTTTGTGCTCATTTTCTTTTGTTTCCTGTATCCCTGAAGAACGTCTCATGTATTATCTTCTTATCACCACTTCTTAGAGTTCAGTTATTCACATTCAGGTTTTGTTGACCCAACATCATCCTAAACTTGTCAAATTCTCTAAGTGCTTTTCATTCATTTTTCATGCTAGACGATTGGCTGGGTAGATGATTGATATAGGTTCCTCAAAGATTGATAGATGAATAGATTAATATAAAGAATGGATAGAATGTTCTCTATCTCCTCATTACAACGTTCTAGAGGCAAAGTTTTCTCCCCTGTATTTGTTGGGTTTTCATTGTTATTCCATAAAATTAAACCAACTTCCCTGTCATGCAAATTCAGTTTGTACACAACTGGTAGAATACAGGTGCGATATAGATGTAATATTTTACCAGAGAACTTCTTAGCAAAACATCAGTTCTTACTCATTAAAAGGGAACAAGAAGAGCTTTTGCTAGCTATTTTCAAAAGTCTCCAATCTACTGTGCGTGTCTACAAATGCACTCCCAAATCCTGAATCAGGAAGTAGTACTCTGGGATCCTATATCTGGACCTCCCTCCTACCCCAGTAACTCAGGCACTGTGAGAAAAGGGGGGAGCTACAGCAATTAGAAAAAAATGTATATTTTTTGCCAAGAAAAAAGAAAAATAGTGTTTAACATTAGCCACTCCCTAGTGGTTCTAAATAGATCCCTGCTTTCCCCTTAACTCAGTGGTAATACACTAAGTGGCTGTATAATATTACTCATAGTCCCCTCCTCATTTAACTCCAAAACCATATGAGATTAGCCGAGTTACTAACTCCTGATGTCTCAAATCACTTTGTCAGCCATTGTCCTATGCAAGGAAATCACAGTTTCTAGGAACAAATGTGAAAAATAAGCTGCTAACCTAATAATTTAAAGGGATGTTTTTGATTACTCCCAACTTCTTCTCTATATAAGGGCTAGAGGTACATTTTTCTAGATCTCTCTCTTTATTTTCTCCCCAAAGTAGGAAATAATAAGCTGAACTGGGAAGAAAATTGATATTTAAAAATATGGCGAGGATTTGATTTTGCAGACTTAGGTATATTCAAAACTAATTTTTAAAAAACTCAACTTGCATTCAACAACTAGTATTCTAATATAATCAGTAATTGACACATGAATACACTGTATTTTTCTTGCTTTGTAGCAATGGTTCTTAATGGGGGGTAATTTTGTACCCCAGAAAATGTTTGGCAATGACTAGAGACATTTTTGTCTGTCCCAACTGAAGGGCTTCTAATAGGTAGAGGGCAAGAGGACAGAGATACTGCCAGTCACCCCACAATGCATAGCACAGTCCTCTACTACAAAGAGTGATCTGGCCCAATGTCAATAGTGCCAAAGCTAAGACACGCTGCTAGAGGGCAAAGTTTGTGGTACATATTAAACTTATTATGTAGATCTTAATGCTAGAAATTATAAAGAGAAATAAATTAATCCAGTGAGTAGGCCACCACACAAAGAAGGTTCCCCCCCCCTCCTGTCCTTAAAAACTATTTGGTAAAGATGTAGAAAGGAAGACAAAAGGAGACTTTGTTATGTGCACATATCATGTTTACCTAATCATATCTGCCTGGCAGCCCAATGAGAAGGTGGTATCATCACAGAGCACTGGTTGAAAGGATGGGCTCTGTGGCAGCATCCTGGGTTCATAGCCCAGCTCCTCCACTTTCTAGAAGCATGATATTTGGCAA
Source organism: Carlito syrichta (assembly GCF_000164805.1). NCBI lineage: Eukaryota > Metazoa > Chordata > Mammalia > Primates > Tarsiidae > Carlito > Carlito syrichta. The sequence continues at coordinate 610,876 of NW_007256285.1, read as the reverse complement.
CCTAACTTCCGTGCATCTCAATTATTCATCTGTAAAATAAAAAAATAGTATGTATCTCATAAGTTGTTGCAAGGATAAAATTAGTTAATGGAAGTTAAATGTGTGGCATATAAAAAACACCTTACAGATGTTTGCTTTTGTTATTATTCTTATGATTGTCATCAACATCATTTCATAGATTAGAATACTAAGATTCCAAGAAGTCGAGAGAGGTCTAGTAAATAGTTTGTAGAGGCAACGTGTGAATTAGACTGTACACCCATCTGATTCCAGGCTGTGATATGCCTGTATAAAATCAGGAGTCAGAGATATGTTCAAAGACCAAAGAATTTCTTGATGCCTCTTGGAAGTTCTACCACATCAAATTATTAGCCTGCTTGTGAGGTTTGTGTGTGTGTGTGTGTGTGTGTGTGTGTGTGTGTGTGTGTGTGTGTGTGTGTTTGTGTGTGTGTAATTCAGACTTTGGTTAGAATTTGATTTTTGTCTCATGTTTGTTCTGCATGCAATTGAGGATACTTAGAAAATAATTCAATATCTTAAAGTTTAATGTAATAATGCCCATGACAGTGTAGGATATAGCCTGTTATGGTTAGTGTGCTATCCTCAAAGTTGCAGAATAGTCACTAAACATTTGCTTACTTCTTCTGTCTCCTTCTCTTCCACCTCCTCCTACCCTTATCTTCTCCGGATTCCAGCCCTTATTCCTCACTTTTGCTCCATCTCCTCTTCAATCAAAAGAGGGAGAGAAAAATCACTCCTAAATTATTGGTCTCAAATTAATATGTACATTAGCCAGGCGTGGTAGCGCATGCCTGTAGTTCCAGCTACTTGGAAGACTGAGGCGAAAGGATCGCCGGAGCCCAGCAGGTAGAGGCAGCAGTGGCCGGGAGCGGCCACTGCACTCCAGTCTGGGCGACAGAGTGAGACTCCAACTCAAAAAAAAAAAAAAAAATGAATATGAACTAATGTATTTGATAAAAGAGCAACTAATTTGTCTTTATTACTATGTAAATTTTTTTCTCTGTGGTGGTTTGATAGTCTTCTGCCTCAGAAAGTAAAATGAGATCAAGATCTACTAATTAATATTCAGTTTTTTATTCTTTTTCTAATTCAGGCAAATCGTCACCTCCTTTCCAGAACCTTATTTTTCCATCCAGGTCTTCCTTAGAAGTTGTACCCTTATTCCCTCCCACTATTTTGGTTTTATTGACTGAATTGAGTTAAATTTCCTAATGTTGTCATTTCCTTAATATAATCTTATTGCCACTTTTCTCTAATTACTCTTCCAGTCATTCAACAATTGAAAAATCAACCAAACCAATGAACCACAAGAAAGCAAAACCCCAAGGTCCTCATATAACCACGTAGATGTTTTCCTTCCTAAAGTCATAACAAAGACAATGTCCTTAGCTAAAATTGCTTAGTTTCCACTCTTATATAAAAACTTAATCCTTTCCTTGTCTTCATCAAAAAGAAGAAAGAAAATTAGAACGATTTCTTCTTGACTACTGAGTTTTCAAAAATTAAAATCTTGCATTATTTTCTAACCTTTTCCAATTCATCACTTCATAATATGCACTCTATTCTTTCACAACTCTCCAAGGTTCGTATAAAAATGGAATACTGCTTCACCACTCTTCAATGTCCCTGTTATTGGCAACAAACATGGAGGACAGAAGTAAGAACTTTCATCTAACAGGGGTGGGGGAGAAAAGTGGAGAAAGGATGAAAGAAGAGTTCCCTCATACAAAGGAAGACCCTCCAAAAAAAAAACAGAATTATTTTTTGGAGGGCTGGTCCTTGTAGTACAGGCTTCCCCCATAGGTAAGTGTTCTAGGATCAATGTACCAGCTACTGTTGTTGTGAGAGGCTGCATTCGTCTTCAGTGAGTTTTTTTATTTTTATTTTTGGAGAATCTTTCAATGCATTTGCCCATTTCATGATGGGTGATTTATACAACCTGCCCACATTGCTGAGTGTTAAGCAGTTTCTGACCCAAACTGGCATGGCCCCCATGCCCCTCCCTCTCTATTCATTCCATCTCACCCCATGACTTCTTTTTGTTTCCCTGGATAAAACAAATGCTCAAAGGAAAACGTTTTGCAGATGTGGAAGAGGCAAAACAAAAATGGCTGATGAATTCAAAAATGGCTTGGAGCAGTGGGAAAAGCACCTCAGTAGGAGTTTTGCATCACATAGAGAATACTTTGAAGGTGACTAAAGACTAAACATGTAAGAATAAATACACAATTTTCTATCAATAAATTTTGGGATTTTTTGGGTCCCCTCTCATAAGCCAAGGTTTGAGCACTTTAAGAAGTATATTTTTTCACAATTAAGAACATGTAAGTTCTAACATTCACTTTCTAGTGCTGCTGTGACATTGTCCCAAACTTAATGATCTAAAACAACACATTGTATTATCTTTCCTCTGGAGGTCAAAATCCAAAATGGGTCCCAGTGGAGACCAAAATCAAGAGCAGCATTCCTTCTGGAGGCTCTAAGGGAGAATCTGTCTTCCTGCCTTTTCCAGTTTCTGGAACCAAGCTGGTATTCCTTGTTTCATAGCCCCTTTCTCCACTGTCAGAGCTGGAAGTGGAAGCAAAGACTTTCTCATGTTGCCTCTCTCTGACTCTCTTGACTTTCTCTTTCATTTTTAAAGAAGTTTGTGACTACACTGAGCCCACCTGGATGAGCCAACACAATCTCCCCATCTCCCCGTCAGCATATTAGCAACCCTAATTTTATCAGCAATCTAATATATTTATTAATACATATTAATATATTCATAGGTTCTGGAAATCAAAATGTGGACATCTTTGGGAGGGAGCAGTGTTCTGTCTACCACAGCCCCTATTTGCTTATTTGTTTGTTTTTAAAGTCATTTTTTAAATTATGTAAATTAAATAGTGGTTACAGCCATAAATATTTTCTTTCTTTAAGTACCTCTTAAAACTCCAACTACCTCATTCTTTTTCTGGGACATCACGACACCTCTCTCTCAACATAAAAAAAAGAAAAAGGAAAATTTATGGAATTAAGACAGAGGAGGGATAGGACTCCTTCATATACTTGAACCATCAGACTTTACAACAGCTAGAGCCATTTACAACCTTGAAAAAATCCTTAAAGAGAAGGAATGTTTCACCATAAATCTTGCTTGGGACGATAGCCCCTGCCCACCTACCTTTCCTGCATGTATACAAGGCCCAGAGAGTCTCTGCAAACCTGGCTTCATTATAACAATAAAATTCTCACCCCAGGCGAGGCTCATCTGCCATTCTTTGGACATGCAACATGTGAAGCCGTATGTACTTCCACTGCGCTTGCTGGGTTAAAACCCCTCCCTAATCAAGTCTTTCCTTTGACACTACACCTCTTCCCCTATCTTATAAACGACTGCCTTCTGGGAGTCAGCCTGAGAACCCTTCCTCCTTAGCTATTGCTTGTACACAAGTCCCCAAAAAAGCCTTGTTTGGGAATGTTTGGCCTCATGTCCATTTCTTTTATATGAAAGCCTAAGAACCTGCAGTTGGCAACAGATTAATTAGGAGTTTTTTAGTGTATTGGTAAAACAAAAATGTGAATGTTAAATAAACGCTTAATAGAACTAAATTGGTTTTCTCACTTAACTGTTTTTTGTTCTCATAAGCATTTCTAAAACTCTTAACATAAGTAATACATAATTAATAATTATAATTACAAATAAGTAAAAAAAATTATAAAACTAAAATCATTCTAAACCTTACCATAATAGAAAGCAGTTATTTTTTCACTATACACTCATTCTGACCATATTATCATGGAAATATTTCTATGACAACAATTACAGATTTAAAATTATGATGACTAAATAATAGTTCATTATGTAGCCATACTATAATTTGTAGCGTTAAGTTTATTAGGTTTGGGGTTACCTTGTAAGGTGTGATAAATCTCCCTGAATGAATGCTTGTGTATACACAATTTGTCCTTTGGAGAAATTGCTTGGAGTAGAATTGCTAAGTATAAGATTATGTACAATTTTTAGTTGTTGTTTATGCATAATTACATGTTCATTAACTTCTTAGTCTGAAAATGAACTTTTTGTTTTACACCATAATATGAAATATTGCAATTTTTCTAATTTTGTGATTTTAAGAAATCTTTTCTTGCAAACAGCAGCACTATAAACATGATTCTAAGTACTTAATGAAGAATATAGCATTCTGTGAGTGGTCAGTAAATGTTTTCAGAGTAAATGGATGAATGGCCTTGTTGGCTCAGAGTCTGCAGGGCTGCAAAGCATCATCAACATGGAAGATATGAGCTGTCTTACTCACATACTCTGTGTAGTGCCAACACATATCTTCTTAATATTTTTTGTAGAATGACAGGTTGTGTTATTTTGGAGCAGTGACTCTCAGCCTCAGTAGAGCTTTGTAATCAATCACCTGAGCATCTTTAGGGACTACAACAGACTAGCATCGGTTTTTAAAAGCTCCCTAGGTGATTCTATTGTGCAGCCAGGGTCTTATTTGTACCAGACTGGAACATTAAAACAGAATCACTAGAAGTTTGGACATAGGCATCAGCATTTTCTAAAGCTCTCCAGTTGAATTCCATGTGCAGATCAGATTAGGAGTTACCAAAAGGCACTTCAGTTCTCCAATCTATTTATTTTACAGATGAGGATTATTGAGGCCCAAGAGTCAATAGTCTTGCCCATAATTAAATGACTAATTAGATTCTATGTTAGCAATCAGTCCACTTTTAGCACAGGGATTCAAAATACAAAAGAAACCATTTTAAAAAATAAAGACATATTTCAGACTACCAAAAATATATGAACAGGGCATCTGTCAGAATCTTCTAGAAGAGTAGCCAATATGCCTCTTATCTATTATTTGCTTCTATTCTCTTTGGTTAGATTATTTACTGAGCCATCTGGGCACATCTTTTACCTTAGATGATTATGAAAGACCTTTGAACTAAATTTGGGGACAGCCTTAGAACTGGGAGCGTTACATCCCTGAGGGGTCCTACACTCCGTTATTGGTCAGAGTGTGTTAATGGCTGGAGTTTAACAGAACGAAAACAATAGGAAGACAGTATATATCTTTAGAGGACTGACTGTTCTGTGCTGGGTTTCCTGTGTGGAAAATCAAACGACTTGCGACTAATTGTTTGTGTGCAAAAGTCTTTAGCAGTGATGCCAACAAAAGCATTGGATAGTGTGTCTGCTCAAAGCCAAACACGTCAAATTATGTATTCAGCAAATCCTTATTATCAGAACCTCGGTCATGTGAGTTATTTGCTTTTGAGTTATGCTTCAGGAGGCCTTTCCTGTGAACATAATGTCTGGCCTGTTAAAAGCAGAGCTGCCAAGACAGAGCCACAGGTGGCCACGACTTGGCAAGTGATGAAACACCAGCCACACAGACGACAATAAAAAATAGGATTTTTCCATTTAACTTTCAATATAGAGAGACAGGGCTAAGAGTTTCTTGGAAAAAACTGAGATTTTCAATTGAATAGAATGCCCAGTATATTTCCCTACATTATCAAGCCCATATTTAAGATTTGGAAATTTTCAATTCAAAGTAATTGATTCAAAATTCTATATGAAAGACCAAATAATATTATTCATACTGAATAATAAATTACGAGTAAATCATAAGTGGCTATATTCTTTTCCCCTTTCTTTTATCTCTTCTTATGCTTTTAAAGGCTGTTAGCTGACTTTTACATTCTCTCTAAACTTAGAGAAATGGTATAGAGAGTGTGTGAGAAGGAGGGATTTACACGCACTTAGTCAAATTTCACCTTTGTCTCACTTTTGGCCACAATACATGACCAATGGGAGGCTTACAGGGTGTCATTCATGTAACAATACTAGCTGTGCACTCATTCTCACTTAACAGTATGTTCTTTGTACTTCTATGTCTGTCTGATCCTTTCCAAATTCCTGAGATACTCATGTAAACTCAAACCTTATTGCAGCTACTGCTTTTTAATTTCTACCCTACATTATGTTTGGCATGGGAACCCATCTCAACACTAAGTATTTCATCTCCTGTAAATCCTTCAAATGAATATATATATTCATTTACATATGCACACGTGCTTTTCAATATATATACTGAATATGTATTGAATATATTGAATATATACATTCAAATTCTTACACATGTGTCTGAATGCCTATTTGCTACCCCTATTCTCTGGGATTTCAAATTCTAGCCCTCAAGATTCGACGACTGAAAACCAAGACCAGTGCAGGGAAATTGTGCCCTATTCCAGGCTCTGCTACATTATAGACTAACCAGATGGAACAAATTTAGGACTCTATTTTCTTCATTCATAAAATAGAAATCAAAATTTTATAGCTTATTGTTGAGAGCTGTCGTTAAGATCAAGTGGGCTAAAAGTATTGAAGGCATCTTTAAAAGGCACTTGATTGATAGATATTCTTGTGTCATAAGGAAGAAGTCCCATATTTTAAAGTGAAAATGCTTTATCAAGTAAAGAAAACTTAAAATACAATTCGTCTAGCTTACACTTAAATGCAAAAATTCATTCTTATTCTCTGGTGAATGAATATCAGTTTCTGCTTAGAATATATTTAGTTCTGGGAACGCTTTATGTCTGAAAGCAACACATTCCAATCTTAATAGTGTCTATGTAACCATTATAGCAAAATTAATGTACCATCTCTAATACAGTCTGTAAATTGACAAAATTTTACCACAAGGATATTGGGAAAGCAAAACAAAATAAGTTGTCTTCTTGTTTGTGTTTGTCATTATTTGACAAAAGACAGTTTAATTGTGTCCAAGTTGTCTATTTTTAAAAAGACTCTAGTAAAAGACCACAAGCATAAAGACAATCATTTTCTGTTCTGAAACTTTCACTCTTCTACTCTGAAATATTAGAGGATCCATCTTGAAGTGACTTCTAAGTTTAGCAAACTAGGTTTAGACTAAGATTAGTGAAAAAGGAAAATGACAAGAATATTAAATAGTAGTAAGAAATTAAATGCCAAAAGAAATGTTTGAGTCATTATGACTATCAAAGATAATCAGTATTATGCCCAATAGTCAGATGAAAAAAATGTTCAACACATTAATCACCAGGGAAATGCAACTAGAAACTACAATTAGATATCAATACACAGAATAGAATATTTAATGAAAAATAGCTAGCAATGCAAAGCAATAGTGAATATGTAGAGTGACTTGTATGAGTGACAATTGACACAGCCTTCTTGGATGCTGGAGAAATTCTATATGCTATTTATAAACAGACATTGATCTCTATGGTGGCGACAAAGGAGTCTACACTTATAAAAATTAATTGACTTATACATTCATAAATAGTACACAGAAAAATGACTATTAGTAGAGGCTTATAGTTTTCAAATAATATATTCTAAAATATAATGCATCTTTCTTCTTCCATCACAGTCACTTTAGAATATGCCAGAATAACACGGCTTGTGATAGAGTCAAATTGGGAGAAATTGCCAAGAGCTTAATTTGAATTAATTATTGTGTTTGCAGAAGAAAAGCTGCTCTATAATTATGTGTTTGAGCAGAAAGTATATTTAGTTCTTCTGAATGTCCTTCTGTTTACTTAATATAAGAACCTACAAAAGAAGTTGCAGTGTTCTCATTGATGAAAGCATTTTTCAAAAATAGACTTTCAGGAAGAGTAACGGTTACTTTATTCACTACTGAGGTAAATTAAGTAGGACCTGGGTCAGCAATCACATTTAATTGAGAATGAGTGGCCTTATAATTTGGGGAATTCTATAGCAAATTCTAAGAAAAATGATTTGTACCCTCATAACCCTCTTTTAAAAAATGAGTTTTGGCCGGGCTCAGTGGTTGAGCCTGTAATCCCAGCACTTTGGGAGGCCGAGGCAAGTTGATTGTCTGAGCCCGCTGGTTCGAGACCTGCCTGGGCAACTTGACGAGACCTCATCTCTACAATAAAAAAAATAAAAATAAAAAAAACTAGCCGGGCGTGGTAGCGAGTGTAGTAGCCTGGCTACTTGGAAGGCTGAGGCAGAAGGATCGCTGGAGTCCAGCAGGTCGAGGCTGCGGTGGCCGGGAGCGTGCCACTGCCCTCCAGCCTGGACGACAGAGTGAGACTACAACTCAAAAAAAAATGAGTTTTATAAAAAACAGCAGCCACTTTGCAAAGCATTCTAATATTATGCCATAGTGTCATGACCTCAAGTACCTGAATTTTCGAGTCACTGAAAAAAGGACATGTTTTGGGGAACTCTCCTAATTCCCTGAGACAGATTCTCTTTATAGAGTGAAGGATGTTCACCCCCCACCTCCTTCCCTCTCTGGAAACTGTACAGCTTCCATGCGTCTGTGTGGGCCCAGCACCAGCCATGATTACACGCTATGCTTTCACTTATTCAAAACTGTTCCAGCAGCATCTACCTCCCTTAGACAGAAATACTGAAAATAAAAGTAATCCCACTCTTCTTTAATGAGTTAAAAACTAAAGAAACATAGAAACTAACCACTTAGAACATCTAGCACTTTTTAAATAATTCATCAAAAAAAGGAGAAAAAGACTGAAAAAATCTAATTTCTTTGATGAGAATATTTTTCTACCGAATAAAAAGAGAAATTAATCAGGTAAAGGAAGGAGAAAGGATTCATTACAGTATTGAACATAAAATGCTTATACATTTTTTATGACGTCATGCTATTACCTGGGTAGGCATATGAGAAAAAGAGAGTTTCTGAGAAGAGCGCAAAACCCTTGCTTCATGGGAGAGAAGGTCAATTAAGGCATATCCTTTATCAAGGACCAACCTCCACCAGAGAGTACATTTTAATAATTTCTGCTGGTACTGAAGCATTGCTCACTCTCAGTGCAGTGATTCCATAAAAAAGTAGAAGGGGCCAGGCATGGTGGCTCACGCCTGTGATCCCAGCACTTTGGGAGACCAAGGCAAGAGAATTGCTTGAGCCCAGGAGTTTGAGACCAGCATAGGTAACATAGCAAGATCTCATCTCTACAAAAAAAAAAAAAAATCAAAAAATTACACAGGCGTAGTGGCATGTGTCTATAGTCCCAGCTACTCTGGAGGCTGAGGCAGAAAGATTGCCTGAATCCAGAAGGTAGGTTGCAGTGAGCTGGGATCTAACCACTGCACTCCAGCCTGGTGACAGAGATCCCTACTCTACTAAAAAAAAATAAGTAGAAGGTATGTTCCAGGACAGCAGTCCCCAACCTTTTTGGCATCAGGGATCAGTTTCGTGGAAGACAAGTTTTCCGCAGACCAAGGGTAGGGGCATGGTTTCAGGATGATTCAAGTGCATAACATTTATTGTGCACTTTATTTCTATTATTATTACATTGTCATATATAATGAAATAATTACAACTCTATACAACTCACCATTAAAAAAGAGGCATGAGCCGGGCTCGGTGGCTCAGCCTATAATCCCACGCCTTTGGGAGGCTGAAGTGAGTGGTTTGCCTGAGCCCGCGGGTTTGAGACCCGCCTGGGCAACTTGGCGAGACCTCATCTCTACAATAAATCAAATATTAGCCGGGCATGGGAGTGCGTGCCTGTAGTTCCAGCTACTTGGAAGGCTGAGGTGAAAGGATTACCCAAGCCCAGCAGGTCGAGGCAGTGGTGGCCGGGAGCGGCCACTGCACTCCAGTCTGGGTGACAGAGTGAGACTCCAACTCAAAAAAAAAAAAAGAAAGAGGCATGAATGGAAGTGATAAATAAAATAATGGTCGGGCATGCAGGGACTAAAATAAGTGTAGGATTCTGACTTAAAGTCTGCCACCAGATGCAGCTATACAATTGAAGTACATCATCTCCCTTACCACTCACTGATAGGGTTTTGATATGAATCTGCAAGCAATTGATTTATGATGGTCTCTGTGCAGTCAGACTTCACTACTAATGTTAATCTGTATTCGAAGCTACTCCCCAGCACTAGCATCTCCACCCCAGCTTCACCTCAGATCATCAGGAATTAGATTCACATGAGGAGCATGCAACCTAGATCTCTCACATGCGCAGTTCACAATAGGGTTTGTACTCCTATGAAAACCTAATGACACAGCTGATGAAACAGAAGATGGAGCTCGGGCAGTCATGTGAGGGTGCAAATTGGTAGCAGCTATAAATGCAGATGAAGCTATTCTCACTCACCTGCTGCTCACTATGACTGGGGTAGGGGGTTGGTATTGGGTTGGGGACCTCTGCTTTAAGATACAATGAAACTTCTCTAGTTTCAGGGTTTAGCTCAACTCTTTTGTTTTTATTTAATAAACGTTCAATAATACGTATTCTACTAAGCGCAAAGTACTATGATAGATACAGAGCAAGAAAAGACTATACAGGGAAATGAAACAGATTATTTAAAAGGTTGGTGTGATGGTTAATTTTATTTGTCAACCTGTGTGGGCCTCAGGATGCCCAGGTATTTGGTCAAACATTATTCTGAATGTTTTTGTGAGGGTATTTTTGGATAAGATTAAAATGCAAATTGGTAGACTAAGTAAAGCAGATTACTCTCCATAAGATGGGCAAGCCTCCTTCAGTTAGGTGAAGGCCTAAGTAGAACAAAAATCTGACCCACTCCAGAGTAGTAGAGAATTCTTCTACCTGACAGTCTTCAAACTGTTACATCGGTTCTATAGAGTTTGGACTTGCCAGACTCCATAATTTTGTGGACAAAATCCTTATATATAATAATAATAAATAAACTATATTGGTTTGGTTTCCCTAGAGAACCCTGATTTATACAGTTGGCTTTCTATTTTTCTGTCTTTTGCTTTTTGTTTTATTAAGAGTCTCACTCTGTTGCCCAGGCTGGAGTGCAGTGGCATGCTCACAGTCACCACAGCCTCGACCTGCTAGGTTTAGGTAATCCTTCTGCCTCAGTTGTCCAAGAAACTGAAATTACAGGTGTGCCACAATACTCAACTAGTTTTTCTTGATTTATTGTAGAGACAAGATTTCATGAAGTTGCCCAGGCTGGTCTCAAACCCCTGGGCTCAAGCAATCCTCTAGCCCAGAGGTCCTCAAACTACGGCCTGCAGGCCACATGTGGCCCACCGAGGACATTTATCTGGCCTGCCAGGTGTTTTTGCCGCCTTAACTTGTTACGACTAGCAGTGACAAACATGGAAACGGACGTTGACCATCTCATTAGCCAACAGTAGGCCCATAGTTCCTACTGAAATACTGGTAAGTTTGTTGATTTAACTTTACTTGTTCTTCATTTTAAATATTGTATTTGTTCCCATTTTGTTTTTTCACTTCAAAATGAGATATGTACAGTGTGCATAGGAATTTGTTCATAGCTTTTTTTTTTTAAACTTTGGTCCGCCCCTCCAATGGTCTGAGAACAGTGAACTGGTCCCCTGTTTTAAAAGTTTGAGGACCCCTGCTCTAGTCTCAGCTACTCAAAGTGCTGGAATTACAGGCTTGAGTCACTCTCCCCAACCAATACAGCTGACTTTCAAGAGCTTAAAACCTGTGGAGGGGACAGGTGCAGTGGCGCATTCTCATAATCCTAGTACTTTGGTAGGCTGAGGCAGGAGGATTACTTGAGCCCAAGAGTTCCAAATCAGCCTGGGCAACTTAGCAAGACCTCATCTGTACAAAAAAAAAATCAAAAAATGAGGCGGGCATGGTGACATGTGCCTCTATTCCTAGCTATTTGGGAGGCTGAGGCAGGAATCACCTGAGCCCAGGAGGATGAGTCAGCAATGGCCTGAGCCCAGGAGAGTGAGGCTGTGATGAGTCATGATTGTGCCACTACACACCAGCCTGGATGAGAGATTGAGACCCTGATGCAAAAAATAAAAACAAAACAAACAAGCAAAAAAACCTGTGGAGGGATTGGGGGTGGTGGGGATGTTATAGACAACAAAGAAAACATGAATACAATGAAGAATGTAAAGGAGAGGAAAGGATAGCCTGAATCCATCATACCTGGGACAATTCAATTCTACTTCTCCACAGGAAATAAGAGTGTTATAAAACAATGAAGGCATTTTTTTTTTTTTTTAATGTGGGGCATAATTTAGGGTTAGGTATACAAATGGTCATTGTACAGGTAAGTTTGGGCTTCATTTAGGTCCTCACCTCACCTGGCTTGAGATTATGTACCCTTATTGATAAAGATCTCCCTCCCCCTTCATCCCCCACTGGCAGCCATCCCCCTTCATTCCCACTACTGCCAATCCATTGAAGGCCATTTTCAAATCTGGTCCCAGTGTCATGCTGAAGGCAGAGTCCCTAGGGGTGGGAATGTAGGGCAGAGCTGAACTCATAATGTTCTGTGGAAAGTTAGGTCTAGGGTAAAACACATAATTCTGTTGTTAAGGGACTACTTTAATGTGTTCAACTTTTGCCAGCATGAATTTCTAATTTGGCAACTCCAGAAATTCCCAGAGAGATGAAACTAGGGGAGATAAGTAGTAGACTTGTCTTCAAGCAAAATTTTCATAGCAAACCACTGCATTTCCAAAATTTTGCTCGCCTATTTTTTTGGCACAGCTCAGGAGAGGCTGATGGACACCCAGCCAGCTTTCCTTGTCTCCCTACCCTCACTGCCCTGTACGACTTGGTGTCTCCACTGACCATGAAATGAGTACAAGTTAATAATAAAGAAGAACTGAGCCGGGCTCGGTGGCTCAGCCTGTAATCCCACGCCTTTGGGAGGCTGAGGTGAGTGGATTGCCTGTGCCCGCGGGTTCGAGACCCGCCTGGGCAGCGAGACCTCATCTCTACAATAAATCAAAAAATCAGCCGGGTGTGGTAGCACATGCCCGTAATTCTGGCTACTTGGAAGGCTGAGGCAGAAGGATCCCTGGAGCCCAGCAGGCGAGGCTGCGGTGGCCGAGAGCGGCCACTGCACTCCAGTCTGGGCGACGGAGTGAGACTCCAACTCAAAAAAAAAAAACAAGAAGAACTGGAAGAAAAGTCAAATCATTATTTCCTGATTCATAATGTTGAAGACAATCATTTAAAATAACTAGATACTGTTCAGCACTTGATAATCAAATAAACATTTGCATAGGGCTGGTGATTCTTGGATTTTTGAGGGTTACAAAGGTCTTTGAGAATTTCATGAAATCCATAGAGCTTCCTCTTCCCCAAATACCTCCATCGTCCCCGTCACACATCCGATTTTGCATCAATTTAGGGGTATGTGGGTCTCTGGGAAATCTGTACATTGTTATTCTTTTTCTTTTTTTTTGAGTTGGAGTCTCACTCCGTCACCCAGACTGGAGTGCAGTGGCCACTCCCGGCCACTGCAGCCTCGACCTGCTGGGCTTCAGCGATCCTTCCACCTCAGCCTTCCAAATAGCTGAAACTACAGGCATGCGCTACCACGCCCGGTTCATTTTGATTTATTGTAGAGATGAGGTCTCGCCAAGTTGCCCAGACGGGTCTCGAACCCGCGGGCTCAGGCAATCCACTCACCTCAACCTCCCAAAGGCGCGGGATTACAGGCTGAGCCACCGAGTGTTATTCTTAAAGCTCCCCAGTGGATCCCCTCCCCCACCTCACAGCTTGGAAGCAAGAGATTTCTGTTTTCTGAGTGTTTATCCTTATATGTTTAAAGAAGCATCTTTCATGTTAAGAAAAATACAGAGATGATTAGGGGATACTTATCCTGAATGTAAATTCAGAACTCTGTAAAATTTTGTCATTTGGGTCTTGTTGTTATCACTGATTTCATTTTTAAGATCAATAAAGAGAGAGAAAAAGGACTAATTGGATGAAAATTTTGACTTTGGTGTCTGTAGTAGGCTGTCATTACATGCTGTCACTTTTAATGAGTCTGGTAATTCAAACAGAGATAAAATATTAACACAAAATAGACTCATATTTCAGCTGGGGATTGATTAATAAAAAATGGTAGGTCTGAAACCATAGTAACAAAATGTTCAACGGTAATAATTTATTTGCCTTAAAAACTTGTCTCAGACTTAGAAATACAAACAAGAGAAATAAAAATGCAAAAAAAAATTCCTTTCCTTTACAATACTGTATTATGTATGACCAAGCAAAATAAAAATTTATACCCAAGGAAAATAAACATCATTTATTTCAAGATATTTAATTATTTGTAAAAATTCCAATTATTTTGAAAAAGCATTTCTTGAGCATAATCTCATGGACTAAATTTTGAAAAGAAATAGAAGTAGTTTGGCAGTTAATATTTAATGTGTTTCTCTGTGCCCCTTTTGAGGATTCATTCACTAATAGAATGAATAATATACATTAAAACTTAAGTTGTTCCATTAATGCTAGTTAAGTAAAAGGATAAAAAATGTGTAGTATAAAATGGTCACTTACTATAATAAGAGAAAAAAAATGAATGGATTGGGACTTTTTTTGATTGAATGGACCTTAGAAATTGTTTATATATCCTGTTTTAAAAAAAGAAAATGAAATCAGCATGGTTTCCTCAAAAAAACTAAAAATAGAATTACCATGTGATCCAGCAATTCCACTACTGGGTATATATCCAAAAGAATTCAAAGTCAAATGTCCAAAAGGTATTTGCACACCTGTGATCATTGAGGCATTATTCGTAATAGCCAAGACAGGAAAGCAACCCAAAGTTTATCAACAGATGACTGGATAAAGAAAACTTGGTGCATGCATGCAGTGAAATATGATGAAGCCTTAAAAAGGAAGAAAACCAGTCGGGCTCAGTGGCTCACCCTGTAATCCCGCACCTTTGGGAGGCTGAGATGAGTGGATTGCCTGAGCCTGCGGGTTCGAGACCCGCCTGGGCAGGTGAGACCTCATCTCTACAATAAAATCAAAAAATTAGCCGGGCGTGGTAGCGGGCACCTGTAATTCCGGTTACACGGAAGGCTGAGGCGGAAGTATCGCCAGAGCCCAGCAGGTCAAGGCTGCGGTGGCCGGGAGCGGCCACTGTACTCCAGTCTGGGCGACAGAGTGAGACCCCAACTCAAAAAAAAAAAAAAAAAAGAAGAAAACCCTGTCATAGTTTATAACATATGTGAACCTTAAGGACATTACAAGTGAAAAGCAAGTCACAAAGGGAACAAATACTCCTGAAAAACCAAAAGGAACCAAAATCACAGGAACAGACAGTAGAAAGGTAGTTGCTGGCCAGGAGTGGTGGCTCCAACCTGTCATTCCAGTATTTTGGGAGGCGGAGGCAAGAGGATTGCCAGAGTTCAGGGGTACGAGACCAGCCCGGGCAACTTGGCGAGAACCAGTCTTTATAATAAATCAAAAAAATTAGCCAGGGGTGGTGGTGCACGTGTGTGGTTCCAGCTACTTGGAAGGCTGAGGTGAAAGGATCACCTGAGCCCAGCAGGTCAAGGCTGCAGTGGCCGTAAGCATGCCACTGCACTCCAGCCTAGGCAATAGAGTGATACTCTGACTCAAAAAAATAATAAAATAAAATAAAAGCCGGGCACAGTGGCTCACTCCTGTAATCCCAGCACTTTGGAAGGTGGAGGAAAGAGGATTGCCTTAACCCAGGGTTTGAGACCAGCCTGGACAACTTGGCAAGACCTCATCTCTACAATAAGTCAAAAAATTAGCCGAGCATGGTAGCGCATGCCTGTAGTTATGGCTACTTGGAAGACTGAGGTGGAAGGATCGCCTGAGCCCAGCAGGTTGAGGCTGTGGTGGCCATGAGCATGCCATGCACTCCAGCCTGGGCAACAGAGTGAGACTCCGACTCAAAAAAGAAAAAAGAAAAGAAAAGTGTTTGCCAATGGCTGGGGAAAAGAAAAAGGCAGAGTTAGTGAATGGGTGTGGAGTTCCAGTTTTGTGAGATCAAAAAGTTTTAGGCATCCCTTGCTCAACAATATCAATATGTTTATTCCTGCTGAACTATACACTTAAATATGGCCAAGATGACAAATTAAATGTTACATAATTTTGACCACATTAAAGTGGGGGCTGGGGAAGCATGGCACTATCTACATGAAGGAATATGTTGATTACCAAAAAATTTTTTAAAAAACTCTATTTGCACTCAGATTATTTTAATTCAGAATCTAATCCTCAAACTTAATGGTTTGTGGCCTTGAACCCTTGGACAAGCCATTTAATCTGCCTAAGTTTATCAGTTAGAAGAGACTTAGCAACCACAACCTCATAGGAGGCCAACCTCATAGAACAGTCAGGCTTACATAGAATGCGCCACAGGAAAATGATTTGTGAAGTCCATCGCTTTCCTTCAATATTGATTATATTTTTGAAGCCCCATGTCATGAGACTTTTTTGTTGTTGTTGAGTCGGGGTCTTACTCTGTCACCCAGGCTGGAAGATAGTGGCACAATCATGGCTCATCATACCCTCAATCTTCTGGGCTTAGGTGATCCTCCCACCTCAGCCTCCCAAGTAGTTCCCACCTCAGCCTCCCAGACTACAGATGAGCACACCATGCCCAGCTAATTATTTAAGTTTTATTTTTTGTAGAGACTAGGTCTCACTGTATTGCCCACTGGTCTCGAACTTCTGGGTTCAAGCAATCCTCCTGCCTCCGCCTCCCAAAGTGCTGGGATTACAGTCCTGAGCCACTGTGCCCAACCTCATGCCATGAGACTATTGAAGAGGCAGAACCAAGACTGGAAATCCAGATTTATTCACCCAGTTCTACAGGTGTGGTTAGGACACGATGCTGCTTGAATCACATAGATCTCCTATGGGGTCAGGTGGGTCTAAAGCAGTCACAGCACATAAACCAGTCTGTTCTGGGCATAAAAGGTTTTTTCCATTTCCCCCAATGCATTGTGCAAATAACCCTTTCAGTTATGTTACGCAGGGAGATGTGTCATTTTGACTCAGATTTAGAGCAGCCAATCCCAGAATACCCACAAGCAGAGCTGGGCATCTCAGGTGGTTTCTCCCTTTAAAGCAATTCTAAGTGATGCCTTTTTAATTTAGCTTGTTACTTAATTGACATTGCATTAGCTCTCATCAAAGTTTTATATGATTGCGCTAGAGTAGTGTTTCCAGAATACAGATGGCTATAACATAATTCTTAAGAATATATCATTTCCAGTTTATTGAGCCCTCTAGAATTAGAGTGCATAAGTATTGCATTTTAATGTAATTAACTGGTTCACTGTTATTTAAAACATAGTAGAAGTTTGACATGATCAGATGGAGACATTTAACACATTAAAAACCATTTTTATATGCTATGAGACATGACAAGAAATTTGTACAAGTAAACTAATATTTATTTCAATAAATGTTGATTTGTTTAAAACAAACAAAAAATCAAATCAACAAGAACCACCGTACTTGCTAAATTAGTTGATTTTTATTAGTTTATCCCTAAATTCATAGAATAACTTTGGAAAATTGACAACAAGCATTTTCTTCCTTCTTACCTTTCTTATGTTGTTTATAATATTCTTAGCCCTTTAAACATTTCTCAGTCAAATGCTGACAGTTTTGTTTTTGACTTGGAAACAATCTCCTCTCTCTAATAATTTTGCTTTTAACATTTTCTGTTACTTTCTGGTATTTTTATGGTTTCAAATTTGAACATTTAAAAGTTCAATCTCAGCCTGTTTTACAGAAGAATTAGAAATCCTGCATTATTTTCCTGACATCACCTGCCAGTTTTTCAGTATAATTTTAAAAAGAATTCATACTTTCTAATTATTTACAATATCATTTTTATCAGTTAATAGATTCCCAAACACATTTAGCTCTGTTTTCACTGCTTTATAACAGTGATCATAAGGACTTTAAAAACTCATAAAGATCGTGAGTTCTCATCTTTTCCACACCATATTTCTCTTTTCTAATTTTTGGGGGCATTTAATCTCTCAGTTGTATCTAGCAGCATCTGGTCAAATCCCCCCTTCCCTCTGAGAACACAAAATGTATAGATTAACTTATGAGAAATTGACATTTTTAATGCCTTTATACTCAGAAGAAGCATACTTTAATGCTCCAACTCATTCATACGTTAATCAGAGTTTTTGCCACCCATATACCGCACATTTATCTGTAGGCTTGTTGATAAACATTTGAACTTAGTTAAAATGAAGAGTTTAGCCAGAGGCTGGCAAGATGGCCACTTTGCTGGGTTCCAACATCTACAACAGGCAAAACTGGGAGGATGCGGACTTCCCCATTCTGTGTCAGAGGCGTCTCGGAGAAAGCCCTTACATACGAAAGGCCAAAGAAAAGTATGGGAAGGAACGCACGTTCATAGTGTTTTGCTGGTGCCCTGGAGTCTGCATGCGTTTCAGAAGACCGAAACGTACCAGGCCTGCCGTCCATTGAAGAGTATCGTCAGACCTGCCCCTTAGACCTGGAGTATGGTCAGTCCATCCAGGCTCCTGATGCAGGGCTGTCTTTTAAAGATGCCATGCCCGAGTCTGATGTCAACAAAGAATACTACACAGAGACTATGCAGTGAGAGATTTCTGACTCTGACTCTGACTCTGACGGGATGCGGCCGGTTAGCCTGCTGGGTAAAGCCACTTCCATCAGTGACATGCTGCTCCAGCTGGCAGGACCACACCCTACTTCAGAAGGAGTCGGCCCCACATTTGCACCTTCTGGGTGAAAGGGGGAGTGCCAGAGAGGAAAGAAGTGTCCGTACACTCCTCGTTCTTTTCTCCGCTCTCACAACCCTGGCAATTCTGCGGGTAATTGCGCGGAGGGCCCCTACGACGTGGATAGCGTCTGCCAGGGTTACGATCTGCTGCCTGTTTACTGCCTTGGACTGGAACACTACCAGGCCTGTGACCTTTGCTACCTCCGCACCTCTTTCTCCTTCAACAACATCAAACGTCACAGTCTCTCCACGAGGAGCCCACATCCTGATGACCCCCTTTCTTTTTTTTTTTTTTTTTTTTTGAGTTGGAGTCTCACTCTGTCGCCCAGACTGGAGTGCAGTGGTCGCTCCCCGCCACCGCAGCCTTGCCTGCTGGGCTCCGGCGATCCTTCCCCCTCAGCCTTCCGAGTAGCCGGAATTACAGGCGCACGCTACCACGCCCGGCTGATTTTTTTTTTAATTTATTTATTGTAGAGATGAGGTCTCACTGCCCAGGCGGGTCTCGAACCCGCGGGCTCGGGCGATCCACTCACCTCAGCCTCCCAAAGGCGCGGGATTACAGGCTGAGCCACCGAGCCTGACTCCCCTTTCTGATCGGAATATGAAAGGCTGAGACTCCCAGAGAGCCCTGAGCAGCCCCTCTGCCGTGATCCGCCTAGTTACCAGCACACCCCGGGAGGGGCCGCATTTGCCGCAGCCGGTCCCAGTCACCATCACCGCAACCGTGAGCAGTGAGGTCGAGACCCAGCAGCCGCCCGCCGCTCCCCCACACCCCCAACCCATCCCCGCGGCCCCTCCCTCTGCGCCACCGACACCAAGCGCAGCACCACTGGTGGCGGCGCAGGAAGCGGTGGCCCGGGCGGCCTCACGTCCGCGCCATCTGCCGGCAGGGACCAGAGAGGGTCATCGCCACCAAGGTTTTGGGAACAGTAAAAGGGTCCGATGTAAGAAACGGATATGGTTTCATCAACAGGAATGACATCAAGGAAGGGTTTCACTGTACACCAGAATGCCATAAAGAAGAATAACCCCAGGAAGCACCTTGGCAGTGTAGGAGATGGCGAGGCTGTGGCGTTTGATGCTGTAGGAGAAAGAGGTGCGACGGCAGCAAATGTGACAGGCCCTGGTGGTGTTCCAGTTCAAGGCAATAAATAAGCGGCAGATCAGAACCAAGGTAGACGCTATCCATGTGGTAGGGGTCCTCCAGCAATTACCAGCAGAATTACCAAGGTTGTGAGAGTAGGGAAAAGAACGAGGGATCAGAGGGTACTGCAGAAGGCCCAACAACCCTAAGTCAAGCACAGGGCCTCACCTGCCTCCCTTCGAGGCCCTATGGGCATCGACCACGGTATCCCAACCCCGCTGTGCAAGAGGTGATGGAGGGCGCTGACAAATAGAATGCAGGTGAGCAAGGTAGACCGATGAAGCAGAATCTGTATCCGGGTTACAGGCCATAATTCTGTAGGGACCCTGCTTGCCAAAGATAGCCTAGAAAGCCTGGCACGAAGAGGATAAAGAAAATTAAGGAGGCCGGGCACAGTGGCTCAAGCCTGTAATCCAGCACTCTAGGAGATTGAGGCGAGGGGATTGTCTGAATCCAGGGGTTGGAGACCAGTCTGGGCAACTTAGTGAGACTTCATCTCTACAATAAATCAAAAAATTAGCCTGGCATGGTAGCACCCACCTGTCTTTCCAGCTACTTGGAAGGCTGAAGCAGAAGGATCACCTGAGCCCAGCAGGTGGAGGCTGCAGCAGCCATGAGCGTGCCACTGCACTCCAACCTGAGCGACAGAGACTCAAACTCAAAAAATAAAGAAAGAAAGAAAGAAAGAAAAGAAAATCAAGAAGATGAGACCCCAGGTCAGCACCACCTCCATGTTGGTATTGCCACAGCTTCAATGACTGAAGAGACATCCAAAAAACCCTAAACTACAAGATGGCAAAGAGACGAAAGCCAGCCATCTACCAGCTGAGAATTTGTCGGCTCCTGAGACTCAGCAGAGCCAGGCTGAGTAAATGTGGGCTTCTTATCTCTGCCATCATCTGTTTTAGTCATTCAACAAGAAGAAATGCATATGAAATCCAGGAATAAGAAATAAACAAAAGATTGGAGCTGAAGACCTTAAATGCTTGTTTTTTGCCCTTATAACCAGATAACTAGATCTGGATTATCTATGCAGCATGGGGTTTTTTATTATTTTTACCTAAAGGTGTCTCTTTTTGGTAATAGCAAACTTTTTTCATTCTTTTATTTTATAGGTATTTTTTATTTTAAAGATGTGGGGTACAATTCAGGATTAGGTATACAAGTGGACATCGTACAGTTAAAGTTTGGGCCTCCCTTTGGTCCCCACTTCACCTGGTTTGAGATCAGGTACCCTCATTGATGTTATGTGCCTCTGCCCCAACCCAGCAGTATCCTGCTACTGTCAATCCCTTTCTTATAGTGTCATGGTTATTGTTCAGGGTCTGCTTATGAGTGAGAACGTGTGGTATTCAGTTCTTTGTTTCTGTGACAGATCAGGTTGCTGCGAAGTCCATATGTTTGTCCTTCTTTACAGCTGCGGAAAAGAGAAGGAGAAGAACAAAACCACAGACTCTGGGATCAAGCTGGAGCTGGTTCCAGAACTGCCAGGAGCTCTTCCTCCTCCCCCTGCAGCAGCAGAAGAAGCCTCTGCCAACTTCTCCAACCTATACCCAAGTGGTCCTCCAGCCAGTGAACATTGCCCCACCCCCACTCCCAGGTTTTGGGCTCCACCTGTTCCACCTGATGGGACCACCCACTCCTTTCATGAAGGCTCCAGGACCAGTTTACTACCCTTCCCAGGACCCTCAGATGGGAGCACATGACGGCAAGCACAGCAGCCCCTAGCACACCAGCACATTGTACTCTGGAAGAAAGGGTACTAAAGCATTCTGCACATCTTGGATGAAGTCTGTTTCCTTCCCTTGTAGTTTCCATGGCAGCTGAATGTGTTCCGATGAGGGCAGCTGGAGGCTGATGGCCACACTTTCCTACACGTATTGCAAAGACCAGTGAACTCAAATGAGCTGCCATTCACACATCTGGTTACTGCTAAAACATGACTAATCAAACCCCGCCTGGATGGGGACACATGGGTGAGTGCATTGGAATGTCCTTGGACAAAATTTATGTATTCATTTTGTATATTTTCTGGTGATATGTATATATTCATTTTGTATATATTTTCTTTTCTGAGCGGGAGAAAAATTGATCTGCAGTAAAAAGTCCTTTGACCATTTTTATGTCCATTGGATATTTTCTTTTTTATCATTTAAGGGGAAAAAAAAAGATTACTAGTACTAATCATTGTAGTGGCCTAAGTGTGACCGAACTCCTGTGAGTCACACCCTCAGAAAGACAAGTAGAAACCAGCACAGCCCAGCTCTCCTTTCCATGGACACCTGGGGGAATCTGACTGATGGCTTTCTTCTCTATGCCACCAAAAGAATGGCAAAAAAATAAAAATGCCTTTTCCTTCCTGTCAAAAAAAAAGAGCATAGTATATTTTGAGATATGAATATTTATTTTATTTATCTTGTATCTTCCCCATTCCTTTCTTTAACTATGTACTGAATATAATACCTTGGGAAAGTACTATGACAGACAGGATCTTGGTTGCTTTCAATTTTTTTATTTTTTGTTTTTATACATGGTTATATAAAGTAAACTCACATGCACAAAAGTTCACAGATCCTTAGTATGCAGTCACTAAATAAGTACTAAGTGATGTCTCCCACAGCACTGTGCCCAGCCAAAATAATGCCACCAGCATCTCCTAAAAATCATCGCTTGTCCCATGCCTTAAAGGTCAGGATGCTTAAGCACATGAGATTTTTTTTATGGATACAAGTCCTCAGTGAGGCTCATGTCCTATTCTATTCTTTTTTTTTTTTCATTTTTAATGGCAATTTTTAATTTACAAAGAATAAAATGTACCCTTTCAATGATCAGTTCTGTGTTGACAAAGGTATATGGTTGTATATCCAGTTCTGTGCTGACAAAGGTGTATGGTTGTGGTTGTATAGCCACATTCAAGATATAGAATAGTTCCTGCATTCCTTCACCAACACAAAGTAACTTTTTTCTCTGTAAAGTCAACCATTTCCCACTCCCAGTCTCTGGCACCCACACCTCTGTTTCCTGCTCCAGTAGTAGGGCTACTGCAAGTATTTCATATAAATAGAATCAAACAGCATGTAGCCTTTGTGATCTGACTTCTTTCACACAGTGTAGTGCATTTTGGTTTTTCCATTTTGTTTCGTGGGTCAGTATTTTATTCTTGTTACTGCTGAGCAATATTCCATTGTATGGATGTACAATAGTCTATTTATCTCTTCATCAGAGGAAGGACATTGGAGTTGTTTTCAGTCTTGGTGCTTATACATAAAGCGACTATAAACATGTGCCCGTGGGTTTTTGTGTGAACGTAGGTTTCCATTTCACTTGAGTAAGACCAAGTGGGATAGCTGGGTCACAGGGAAAGCAAATGTTCACTTCACCTTGATAAGAAACTGTTACATTGTTCTCTAAAGTGGCTGTGTCATTTTGCATTTCTACCATCAATGTGTGAAAGTTCTGATTATTCCACATCCTTGCCAGTACTTGGAGTGGTTACTTTATTTAAAAGCTATTCTAGTAGATACATAGTGACATAGTTACATAGTTTTAATTTGCCAGATAATAGTTGATGTTGAACATCTTTCATATGCTTCTCTGCCATCTGTGTATGAAATTTTGTTCTAATAGTTTACCCAACTTTTAACTTTTTGTGTTTGTTTTTCTATAAGTATTGAAGGTTGTTTATGTGTTATTTGTATACAGTAGCTTTATGTGATGTGTGATTTACATGTATTTTCTCCAATTCTTATAGCTTTAGTTTTCAATCTCTCAACAGTGTCTTTCACAGAGCAGAAATTTTGAATTTTGAAAGTCTGATTTGTCCAGTAAGAAATCTTTACCTAGCTGAAATTCACTAAGTTGTTACTTCCATATAATTTTGTCTAGAAGTTTTATAGATTAGCTTTTCATTTAGGTATATGATTCATTTTTAGTAAATTTTTGTTTACGTTGCAAAGCATGTAGTGTTTAGAATGGTGGTTGTCACATAGTAATCACCATATAAGTATTTGAAGTATTATGTTTATATGTAGTATATAACATATATAGTTAATATCAACTATATGTAGTATGCTTAAGTACAACATACTCAGTATTATATCTGTATAGTATGTATATATACACTCTGTCATAAGTATTTTGAAATCACCATGCACATCCATATTCTGAGTTCTCCTATGTCACCAATTTCAGAAGTGAATAAAACACTTTAAGGTTTTAAAACAGCTGTCTTCTTTGCATTCTTCAACAGAATTCAGAGTACATCACACTTTTCTGTTTCCACGGATAGTGATGAATGCAACAGCCCAACAATCATGACAAAAAGGCATATCATTTCCTTTTTCAGATTGAAATCACTTAACATTTAATATTTTTAACAAAATGGTTTATTGTGGGATAGAGAGTACACACCTATGTTTAAAAATACAAGACTTCCTTCATAATCCTGATCAAGTTTTTGTTTGTTTCTTTTCTTTACTCATCCAAAATATAGTAAAATGTTTCCTTCCTACTTCCATAGAACACATTAATGTTTATGAAATTATTTGTAAATAGGTTTAGCATAATTTATAGCTATATACAATATATAATGTAGAATACTACACATATAATTCTATATTATACATTGCAGGCAAAAAATTAGCGAACAAGATATGATCAGCAAGTCTAAATTAATTTCACTGCAAGTATTTCAAATGATATTTAATTTATTTTCTATTTTATTATTTCCATCAAGTTTATAAAACCTTATAACTGCTCATTGATACACCATTATATTAATCAGGATCCTATTGGTTGCAGGTGACAGAAACGCAACTAAAATTCACTTAAGCAGGATGTGAACTGTACTGGCTCATGAGTAAAACCATAGACCTTGGGGCAACCAGAACTAAGACCTTGAGAAGCACTGAGGGCCAGTCTCTCTCTCTCTCTCTCTCTCTCTCTCTCTCTCTCTCTCTCTCTCTCCTTCCTTCCCTCCTTCCCTCAATGTCTCTCTCTCTCTTTCCCTCTCTTCTTTCTTCCCTCCCTCCCTCTCCCCCCCTCCTCATGTCTGCTTCTTTTTCTCTGCTTGTTTCAATTTCTCAAATCTTCATAAGGTTAGAATCACTGCCCCCAGCATAATCCAGCTTCTCCCCTCTCAGGTTTACAAACCAAGATAAAAGGAGCCTTTCTTCCATAACTCTAACTTTGAAAATTAGCAAAAGTCTTCTGATTATTTTGCCTGGTTTCATGCCCCCTCCTGCAGCATATGAGGAGTATGCTAAGAGGGGAGTCTCGTATAGAACCATAGAGTTGCTTTGAAAAAATGACCTGCAGGAAGACTAAATGAACATATAAATACACATAATGTGCTTTTCACTATCCCCCTCCAAAATAGAACACATAGTAGGCAGGAAAAACAACTAGTGTCCACTTTTGTTCCCTGACTTAATTCAGTGGAAGTTCCTACAAATATTGACTGAAGGAATCAATTTAGCTACAATGAAAATTCAAAGGAAAAGTTAAAATTAAGTCTAGGGGCTGAGCATGGTGGCTCATGCCTGTAATCCCAGCACTTTGGGAGGCCAAGGCAGGAGGACTATTTGAACCCAAGAGTTCAAGACCAGCTTGGGCAACATAGTAAGACCTCGCCTCTTCAAAAGATTAAAAAATTAGCTGGGTATGATGGTGAATACCTTCAGTCCCAGCTACTCAGGAGGCTGAGGCAGAAGGATCACCTGAGCCCAGGAGTTTGAGAGTGTGATGATCTTCAATGGTGCCACTGCACTCCAGCCTGGATGACAGAGTAAGACTCTGACTCAAAAAAAAAAAAAAAAAAGTCTAGTCTAGGTAATCTTTAAAAGGTGAGATATGTAAATAAACATTTGAAAAATCAAATATTGTTTAACTCTATAATTTACTACTAAATTATATCATAATAAGTAAATACATATTAGTTATCAGAAATAAAATCTGTCATTCCTCACTTACAGATAACATTTATGTGTCTAATCCTAAAGATTTCTGACATTCCTCAATCCAACATGTGTGGTAAACATATAGTGTCAATTCATATATATATTAACAAAGATGCAAACATTTGACTTTTGACTTGTATTTTGGTGAAACTTGAAATTCGTTTTGCCTCTACCAGCCTATCTGTGAACCAAAGATTAGCTGTTCTGACCTAGGTCACATCTACGGATTTTATAAATTAACCTCTTTATGCTTGTGTGTTGTTGCAAATATATTTTAAGTATGCCATGTCATATATGTTGGAAAGTGAAAATTTTTGAACAACCCTCTCAGATTTATCTGTTTGCAAATCCACACAGTTTCCTTCCTTCCTTCCTTTCTTCTTTTCTTTCTTTCTTTCTTTTCTCTCTCTCTCTTTCTTTCTTTCTTTCTTTCTTTCTTAATTTTTTTGAGTTGGAGTCTCACTCTTGTCACCCAGACTAGAGTGCAGTGGTACATGCTCACGGCCACTGCAGTCTCGACTTGCTGGGCTCAGGCGATTCTCCCGCTCAACTTTCCAAGTAGCTGGAACTACAGACACACACCACTACGCCCGGCTAGTTTTTGTGATTTACTGTAGAGATGAGGTCTCACCAAGTTGCCCAGGCTGGTCTTGAAACCCCGGGCTCGGGCAATCCTCTCGCCTTGGCCTCCTAAAGTGATGGGATTACAGACTGAGCCACTGCACCTAGCCCACAGTATTCTTAAACTAGGTACTTCAGGAATTTTTTTAAGATAATAAATTAACGGATTATTTAACTCCTTAAATTAGCGTGTCCAGAGAGGGGAATATAGTAGGAAAGGAGTTGATAAAAGTAGTAAAATGTGGTACATATACACAATGGAATATTACACAGCCATAAAGAAAGATAAAATTATGAACTTTTTTTTTTTTTTACATTTGGCAAGGACTTATTAGGAAGCTTATTAGTCACAGTGAATAAAAGCCATGAAAAGAACTTAGAGATCTCCTAACTTTGGCATTGGACTTACAACATGAGTTAGAAGCTAATACACATTAAGGAGGTGTCAAGGAGAGTCACAACTAATTCTCAATATTACCCCAACCAGATTACCCAACAGATACAGAAATGACTCCCAAGCTTTCCCCAGATTGCTTAGCTAGGCAATGGGAAAGAAGATCTTCTCCCAAGTTCTCACGTATCAGCAAGAGACTCCTGCCCTTCCAGCTCTGACCACAGGACACTTGTGTGTGACAGACAACTCCAAGCTGAGCAACTTGACAAGAATGCTGAACAATGACAGGGGAAAGGAGCTGGCAGAAATAAGTGTTTCTAGCTGGAGACCCTCCTGGTGGCAAATAAACACAATTCTGAGGCTTCAGAAAGTTTTCTGTAGCCCAACAAGAGTTTCCACGTTTTTAAAAACAAGTCACACAACAATCCTGCCACAAAGCAACAAGATACCTGGAACTTTGCGGCAACTTGGATGGATTTAGTCTGTAATACTCAGTGATCTATCACAGAAACAAAGAACTGAGGACCACATGTTCTCACTCATAAGAGACCCTGAACAATTTTCATAATACTATAAGAAAGGGATTGGAAGTAGTGGAAAACTGTGGGGGCAGGGGCATATTCATCAATAAAGGAACCTGGGCTGGGCTCGGTGACTCAGCCTGTAATCCCAGCACATTGGGAGGCCGAGACGAGTGGATTACGTGAGCCTGCGGGTTCAAGACCAGCCCAGGCAGTTGGTGAGACCCTGTCTTAACAATAAATTAAAAAAAATTAGCCAGGTTTAGTAGCGCATGCCTGTAGTTATGGCTACTTGGAAGGCTAAGGCTGAAGGCAGGTTGACACTGGGGTGGCCATGAGTATGCCACTGCACTCCAGCTTGGGTGACAGAGTGAGACTCCAACTCAAAACATAATAATAAGAGTACCTGATTTCAAACCAGGTGACATGAGAACCAAAATGAGGTTCAAACTTTACCTGTACAATGACCATTTGTATACCTAACCCTGAATTGTACTCCACATCTTTAAAAATTTTTTTAAAAAGTGATAATCAGCACGAGGACAAAGGCCACAGGATATGTAACTTCCAGGAGGAGCAAAAAGAAGAGAAACTATCAGGTGGGGCTTCACACAGGCAGTGTGGGCACCTTGCAGGATGCAGGAACACTGTTCCTGGATGCCACTGCCCAGGACAGAGGCTGCTTCCTGCCCTGCGGTGCTATTGTTGATGAGGATGTGTTTATGCAGTTACAGCTGCCAGACTGTCTACTGGTCAACACACTACAGCTAAATAAAGCACAGCATCAGACAGCTCAGACTTGTCAATTCAATGCACCTGTGTGAACCTGGCACAAAATATAATCGAAAGAAAAGAAAGGCTTTGGGAATTGAGAGAAATACTGAAGGGGGTCACACCTGCCCTCTAACTTCTCTTTACATCTCTCAGTCAAAAAACATGATAGAAGGTGGAAGATAATGGGAAAAATACCGTTATACATGTAAACTGAGAGTTATTAATATAACAAACATGATCAAAATGTTGATCTTTGTAATGAAAGTCTTATCATGTAAGTACTGCCAAAAATGCCAGATTTTGAAAATCAAGCTCTGACCTTTTTTTCCCTCGAAAATGCTTATTAGTAAAAACAAGACCCCAAGCCGGGCTCGGTGGCTCAGCCTGTAATCCCGTGCCTTTAGGAGGCTGAGGG
>NW_007256285.1:579415-582338 GCF_000164805.1 Carlito syrichta | reverse complement strand
CTGCGGTGGCCGGGAGCAGCCACTGCACTCCAGTCTGGGCGACAGTGAGACTCCAACTCAAAAACAAATAAATAAAATAAAAAATTTAAAAATTAAAAAAAAAAACAAGACCCCATAAGCATGTACACTCCTGCTAAAAATTTATCTTTTAGGCATTCGTACTGACACATTGTTATTGGCCACCGGTGACGTCCTCCAGCACACCACAGGGAGGCATTTTTACTGGTATATTGTTATCATATGACCATGACAACCTCCAGCCCACCACCTGAGGTCATGAGACATTGATGCCTGGCGATGTCAAGATATTAAATTCATGTGACCACTATGGAAACCAAAGAATAGAACTCTGGACATTCCTTTTGGCCCAGACCCCCTCTAGGTCTGAGCCCCCCTTGCTTTAAAGGCCCTTAAATACACCTAGTTCACAGTCTTTCACACCACACTTGCCTGATTGTCCACCACCTTTCCATCTGTGAAAGGTGAGTCATAACTTTACTTATTTCTAAAAACAAAAACAAGAGAAATAGGAAAGCAACCTGGCAATAAATTCATCATAACAATAGACAACATGTGTTCCATGCTTTGTCAGTGCGAGGTTACAGATTATCCCATTTAAATCTCACAATACTGTGAGATGGATGATATTAAACACTGGGAACTTCAAGTTGTGAAAATGAAATCTCAGGGAGGTTAGGTAATTTGCTGTAACCTTGAACCCAGTTGTCTCACTCCAAGTCCTGTGTCTTGGATCACACAGGCTGCCCCTTCGAGTCTTTGCTGCGCCCCCAAGTGTGAGGAATGAGACCTTTTTAGCAATAACAACAAAGAAACTCCTTAGGAAAGTACATAACTTAAGATGATTCACCAAGGATCACCTTGGAAGGAGCTGGTGGTTCAGAGGAGAAAAATTCTCTTTAATTTTTCTTATTCATCATGAAGTTTAACCTTTGCAAAAGAAACAGAGTCATCACCTCCTTTTAAAATTAATTAATCCGCAGTGCAGACATCTGAGGTGTCTGAATCCACGCCACAGAGACACAGAACATAATTCAAGAATTTTTTCCAGCTCCTGGTTTCAGTTGCCAAAATAAACCTATTTGTTATCGTGGCTTCTCAGCCTGCTCTTTGGTACCAGGGAGGTACAGAATCCTCACTTAGAAAGCCATAATAGCGACAGAAATATTTTCAGCATCCATTTAAGGATAAACTCTGAATAACTTACATAAGATTCTGCTCTCTAAATAGAACAGAACTTTAAACATTCTTTTTATATGTACACTTCTTTGGAAAGAATAAAAAGCTAGCACCAATTACACATTAGCTAAAGAACAAAAAAAAATCAGAATTTAAAAAGCACCCCAAAATGATAAGACTAAAACATAAAATGAGCTATTAATTTTTTTCCATTTACTAAGTTCATCTGCATTATATTTTAAATATATTTGACTTGTCTTCAATTCCTAGTATACACATTTTGGCAAATAGACATTGAATTGCATATTTATGTAATTTTTATATGGCTAGATTTAGAGAGTTTCTCTGGTGTCCTCCTCAACTTCAGCAGTTATTTATCTAGATCTTGGGTAGCTGAGTCTATATATGGTACTTTCATAAATCAGTGTTTTCACTTCATTTATGTGTGTGTTGAAAACTTTAAAAAATCATGCTGCTAGTGTATGGACTAAAAAAAAATCCCAAATTGGTAATTTTCTTATTATTCCTGACCCCTGTCTCCTTTTTCCTAAGGTTCTCCTCACTACCTTGAGATTTTATTCTTTTTTATAGGCTAACATATTAACTTTCAGAAATGATATAACATAACACAGGCATCTGGAGATTCAAAGGATAGACTCCAAAACTGGGAATTTGAACATCTGCGAAGCTTGGGATAGATGGTTCTTTGTAATGTCAACAACTCAAATTGTGTTCTGGGTTCTAAAAAAGAAAACATTTGAGAATAAGAATAAGAAAATTTTTCTGTGCTTTTTAAAAAAATCACCAATTCATTCATTTTCTCATGAATCAATTCAACAATATTAATCAAGTGCCTGTTAAGAACTTGCCTCTTTACTAAAGATGCAAATAAAAAGTTGACTAAAATATCGTCCTGCTTTTGAGGAAGTCCCAGAGGAAGCCACTCAACAACAATGAATAGTGCTGTGAGTTCTGTACTAGGTGCATGTACACGGAACAGCAGAGACAAAAACGGGTAGAGGACAATATCTTCCAAGTGGGGGCAGAATAAAAAACATTATGAAAATCTCCAGAGAAGGAGAAATTTTAAAAATGAGTTTTGCGTACAGTCGGCCAGTTTTCCTAGCACCATTTATGGAATAGGTTCTCCTCTCCACAACAGTTGTTGGTGGAGGCTTTGTTGAAGTGAGTTGGTTGAGAAATTGAGGTTTTGCTTCCGAAATCTCTACCCTGTTCCATTGGTCCTTATGCCTGTTCTTGTACCAATACCAGGCTGTTTTGATTATTGTAGCCTTATAATAAAGTTTAAAGTCTGGAAGTGTGATACCTCCCACTTTGTTTCTTTTGCTAAGTATTATTTTGGCTATTCATGGTCATTTATGTTTCCATATGAGTTTCTGTATTGTTGTTTTCAGGTCTGAGAAGAATGATGTTGGTAATTTAATGGGTATAGCGTTGAATCTATAGCTTGCCTTTGATAGGATGGACATCTTAACAATATTGATTCTTCCAATTTATGAACATAGAATGTTGTTGCATTTGTTTGTGTCATCTTTGACTTCTTTGAGCAGTATTTTGTAGTTTTTGTTGTAATGATCTTTCACTTCTCTTGTTAGGAAGATGCCGAGGTATTTCTTTTTCTTTTCTTTCTTTTTCTTTCTTTCTTTCTTTCTTTCTTTCTTTCTTTCTTTCTTTCTTTCTTTCTTTCTTTCTTTCTTTCTTTTGT
>NW_007256285.1:573883-579395 GCF_000164805.1 Carlito syrichta | reverse complement strand
CCTCAGCCTCCCAAAGGCGCGGGATTACAGGCTGAGCCACCGAGCCTGGCTGGATTGTGTTTTTTATTTGGTTCTCCACCTGTTTGTTGTTGGTGTATAAGAATGCAACTGTCTTTTGTACGCTGAATTTGTACCCTGAGATCTTACCAAAGCCTTTATCAATGCAAGGAGGTTTTTGGTAGATTCTCTTGATTATCGAGGTATAGAATCATATTGTCAGCAGACACCGCTCTTTCCCTATCTGGATACCCCTGATATCCTTCTCTTGTCTAATTGCTCTAGCTAGGACTTCCAACACTATGATGAACAGGAGGGGTGAGAGTGGGCAGCTTTGTCTTGTTCCAGTTTTCAGGTGAAATTTCACCTGAAATTCCAGTTTCTGTCCGTTTAGCAATATCTTGGCTATGGGTTTATCATTAGAATGCTTCTACTATTTTGAGCTATGTTTCCTCTATACTTAGGTGTTTGAGGGTTTTAATCAAGAAGGGAGGCTGAATTTTATCAAAAGCTTTTTCCACATCTAATGACATAATCATGTGGTTCTTGTTTTTATATTTGTTGTATTGAATTATATTTATGGTCTTGCGGATGTTCAACCAGCCCTGCATCCCAGGGATGAAGTCGACTTGCTCATGGTGGATAATTTTTGAGATGTGTTGTTGGATTCAATTTGCTAGAATCCTGTTGAGAATTTTTGCATCTATGTTCATCAGGGATATTGACCTGTAATTCTCTTTCTTTGTTGGATCTTTACCTGGTTTGAGTATCAGTGTGATGTTAGCTTCATAAAATGATTTGAGGAGAGTTCCATCTTTCTCAATTGCCTGGAATACTTTCAATAGGATTGGTATCAGCTCTTCCTTGTATGTTTTGTAGAATTCTTCTGGAAATTTGTCTGGTCCAGGGCTTTTTTTTTTTTTTTTTTTTTTTTGTACGTAGTTTTCTTATGACAGAGTCCATTTCCTGGGTTTTTATTGGTCTATTTAGGATCTCGGTTTCTTCTTGTTTCAACCTTGGGATGTTGTGTGATGTTAGAAAGTACTCCATTTCATTTAGGTTATTGAGTTTGTTCCACACAAGTGTGCATAATAATCTCTGATAATCTTTTGTATTTCTTTGAGGTCAATTGTGAATTGATCTTTTACATTTCTGATTGTGTCTATTTGGGCTTTTTCTTTGTCTTGGTCATCCTGCCCAGGAGTCCATCAATCTTGTTTATCCTTTCAAAGAACCAACTTTTTGTTTTATTGATTTTTACTATGATATTTTTGTCTTCCATGTCCCATATTTGAGCTTTTGCTTTGGTGATCTGGATTCTACTGGTGAAGTTAGGATTTTGGTGTCTTGCCTTTCCAGCTCCCTTAAATGATTTGTTAGGCTGTTAACTTGTTATCTTTCTATTTTCTTGATTTGTGTTCATAGAGATGTAAATTCCCACATGCAGAAGAACAGAACAGGACTCTACCTATCACCATACACAAAAATCAAATCTAAATGAATCAAAGACCTAAATATAAAACCCCAAACATTAAGAATCTTAAAAAATGCAGGAGACACTCTTATGGAAATTGATCAAAACCCAAAAAGCCCATGCTATAAGAGATAAGATAGACAAGTGGGACTTCATTAAACTGAAAAGCTTCTGCAAAGTCAAAGAAAACATCAAGAGAGCAGGGAGACAGTCCACAGAATGGGAAAAAAATATTTACCAACAGAATATCTGACAAAGGCCTAACATCCAGGATCTACAAGGAACTCAAATGTCCTGAAAGGAAAAAAACAAACAGCCCCATTCAAAAGTGAGCAAAAGACATGAATAGACACTTCTCAAAAGAACACATATGAGCAGCCAACAGAAACATGAAAAAAATGCTGTCTCACTAATCATCAGAGAAATGCATATCAAAACCACATTGGGATACCACCTAACTTCAATAAGAATGGCCATCATTAATAAAACAAAAACCAACAGATGCTGGCAAAGATGTAGATGAAAGGGGATGCTTCTACACTGCTGGTGGGAATGCAAACTATTCAACCTCTATAGAAAACAGTGTGGCAATTACTAAAAGAACTAGAAATTGACCTTCCATAGAATCCAGCAATCCCTTTTCTGGGAATATGCCTGGAATATCATGCAGTCTTAAAGAAGAACAAAATTATGAACTTTGTAGCAACTTGGATGGATTTAGAGTCTATAATACTCAGTGATTTATCACAGAAACAAAGAACTGAGTATCATATTGTTCTAACTCATAAGCAGACTCTGAACTTTTACCATATTACTATAAAAAAGGGATTGGCAGTAGCTGGAAACTGTCAGAGGGGTGCACATGATATTAATAAAGGTACCTGATCTCAAACCAGGCAAAGTGGGGACCAAAGGGAGGCCCAAACTTTACCTGTATGATGACCACTTACATAACTAATCTTGAATTGTAACCCACATCTTTAAAATAAAATAAATTTTTTAAAAATTTAAAAAATTAAAAGTGAATTTTAAAGGATTGGGAGACATGGCATGGTAACAGGAATTCGGGATATGAAAGAAACAGGTGTGATGACTCAGAGGGGTAATGGCTCATGAGTAGAACTGGGAGTGGTTTCAAATGGCAGGGGATGCAGGTGAAGAGTTGACAGAGACCATGAAGGGCCTTAGACTCCATGCCAAGAGTCTGGTACTAAGCTCTGAGTACTGATGTGATGTCAATTGTATGTCCTTGTTTCTCTGGAGAAACTTGACTAATACAAATGGGAAGACACCAAAAGTTTGTGGGGTTTTTTTGTTTTTTTTTGTTTGTTTGTTTTTTGAGTTGGAGTCTCACCCTGATGCCCAGACTGGAGTGCAGTGGCCACTCCTGGCCACCGCAGCCTCGACCTGCTGGGCTCCGGCGATCCTTCCGCCTCAGCCTTCTGAGTAGCCGGAATTACAGGCATGCGCTACCATGCCCGGCTGATTTTTTGATTTATTGTAGAGATGAGGTCTCGCTGCCCAGGCGGGTCTCGAACCCGCGGGCTCCAGCAATCCACTCACCTCAGCCTCCCAAAGGCGCGGGAGAGACACCAAAAGTTTTAACCAGGAAACACTGTGATCTGTTTTTCATTTTAAAGAGTAATGCTGGTGATGGTGACTAGAATCCCATTTTTTTATTATTTTTTAAGCATGTGAGTATGTGTGTGGAAGATATGGGGGGGTTATGCACTGAAATGGCATTAAAGTTATAAACATACACAAAAAATTTAAAACTCAATTCTTACCCTTATGGAGACAAAGTAATTACAATATACATTACTTGGAAAGGAAATTGGTAAAAGACTCCTGGAAAAAACCATCAAGAAATATTGGAAGTAGAAATGACAGACTAGTTATAAGATAGATTAGGGGATATTGACAAAACCTAGTATAACAACTGAATGCGGAGTAGGGTTACTTTAAGAGAGAAAAAGAAATCTGGGATGATGGTCAGTTTTCTTTCTTGGCAACAGCAGATAAATAGCATTAAGAGTGGGAAAAGGAGGAATAAGTTGGGAGAAATGGCAAGAAGTTCAGTTCTGGACAAGCTGGGGTTGAGATGTAAGTGAGACTTGTCAATGGAGAAGTCTAGAATGAAAGGAATATGAAAGAAGGGAGCCCTGTATCAATGAATGGGCCTGAGACACAGATTTGAGATTCCTCTTGATGAAATGGAAAAGGCACCAAAATATTAGCAGTGATTGCCATTGGGGGTACAGCATTTGATATTTTTTTCTTTTTGGTCTTTTCTGTTTTCCAAATTTCTGTAAATCTGTATTTCTTTTGTAATGATTTTTTAAATGTTTATATCTCCAAATTGGCTAACATAGTTTAGCTCATTGTGATGATATAAATGCTTAAGAGAACCTAGATGAGCCTACGCTCTAAATGGAAGATGAAGCAATTCATTAAAAGAGCTAAACTATATTGTATACAGATCTAGGCCCATCACAAACAAGTTATTTCATTTAAGTCTTAACATCATTCTATGTATTATTATCCTTGTGGTTATTTTGCAGGTAAGAAAATGGAGTATGGGGAAGTTGAAAGTGTCCAAACTCCTGGATTTAAAAAATGTGGTACATATACACAATGGAATATTATGCAGCCATAAAGAAGGACAAACACATGGACTTTGCAGCAACTTGGATGGATTTAGAGTCTATCATACTTACTGATCTATCACAGATACAAAGAGCAGAGTACCATATGTTCTCACTCATAAGCAGACCCTGAACAATTACCATAATACTTTTTTTAAAGTATTGGCAATAGAAGGATACTATTGTAGTGGGGGTGGTGGGGAGGACACAACATCAATAAGGGTACCTGATCTCAAACCAGGCAAAGTGAGGACCAAAAGGAGATCCAAACTTTACCTGTATGATGACCACTTGTATACCTAATCCTGAATTGCACCCCACATCTTTAAAAAAATTTTTTTAAAGTATCCAAACTCACATATCTTGCATGCAACAGAACTGGATTTGAACCCAGATGGGGCTGAAATCAAACCAGACTTACATAGTAGTGATCAGCACATTGCCTCTCACTTGGTTCTCAGATGACTGAGTAAACAGAAAGATGCAGAGATGGAACTTTCTTTAAAAATAACTAATTTTTTACAGCACAACCTTTTCACTTAGACTTTTAAATAATACATCTGTAGATCACCAAAGGAGGAGTTTCCCTGGTTACTTCTTCTGACATGTGAGTTTAGCAGAATAAATTCACTACTTTTTGAAAGTCATAAACAAATACATACATGCTGATGGACTGATTTTTTTAAATTAGGTTTTCTTTAAATAATCTACTTGTCAATCACTCATCCACACTTCCTTTGTGCTATTTCAGACCCTACAAATGACATTTCTTAGGTATATTCACTGATCATATGCATATACTTTGCTTTGATTTACATATGACAATCCTATTCCAATGTGCAAGAATCTGAGTATATATAACATAAGTGTGCTCTCACTATTTTTTTGAGCATTGTCTTTAGGCATCATAAAGATGTGCTGTGCCGTTGTTTTTTGTAATTGCAGAAAACGTTCCTCAGTGTCAAAAAACATCCAACATGTGTAGGACTTGCTGTGTCAGGCACCATTGTAAGCACTTTACAGATAATACCTTGGTTATTCATGATAATGGCCTTATAAGGTATTATTATTATCGTCCCTAGTTTACAGATGGAGAAACAAAGGCATTAAGTAACTCCAAGGTCACAAGGCAAGAAAGCAACAGAGCTAGAAATAGAACCCAGAGTCCCAAATCAGCTCCTAACTACTGCACTACACTGCCTCTCACATAAAGGATCTTCATCTTTCAGTCCTCAGCCATCCCCTTGAAGAACCAGCTGTATACTTTCCTAGGGAATACTGAAAAGAAATGGTAAGAGAATTCACCCCAGCCATAGAATAAGAGTTGGGAGTGGCCTAGAATTCTTTTTTTTTTTTTTGAGTTGGAGTCTCACTCTGTCACCCAGACTGGAGTGCA
>NW_007256285.1:563458-573863 GCF_000164805.1 Carlito syrichta | reverse complement strand
CTGCTGGGCTCTGGCAATCCTTCCATCTCAGCCTTCCAAGTAGCTGGAACTACAGGCGCGTGCTACCATGCCTGGCTGATTTTTTTTATTTATTGTAGAGATGAGGTCTCACCAAGTTTCCCAGGTGGTTCTCAAACCCGCGGCCTCAGGCAATCCACTCACCTCACCCTACCAAGGCTCAGGATTACAGGCTGAGCCACTGAGCCCGGCTTAGAATTCTAAGTCACAACAGTCTATGCAGTATCGATTAGAAGTTCTATGTCACATGGATTACTTTTCCCTCCATATAAATCCAGGAACCTTGAGTGAGTTTCATAACCCACCTTCCACTCTGGCATCCAGTAAAGTCATGACTAAAATTCCCAACTGCCACATCTTTGGTAATACAAGAGCAGATAAAACCAGACATGAATGCATCTACAAAGAGAAAGATAACAAGGCTGAAAACTACACCTCCCAGGAATCCAAGTCCCTGCCAACAATTTAATTGCCAAATCATTAATAGGGACATTTAATTTTTTATTGCAAGATTGAGGCAGCACAGGTTAGAGGAAAGAGCAAAGGCTTTAGATTTAGACAAGCCTGGGGTTCAGCGATGGCCCTGCCATTTACTCGGTAGGTGAACCCAAGGACGCGTGTAACCTCCCAGAGTGTTTTCTCACTTACAAGAAGAAAATAAAAATGTTTTTATGTTATTTGAAATAATAGATGAAAAAAACATGTAAACTATAAAAGCACTACTCAAACATAAGATAATATCATGATAGCTAAGCAACTCATATTTCTTCTTCCCAGTTTGGTATGCACGTTATCCAGCTGGCTGGCCACACCATTCCAAGTATGAACCATTGTGTCAAAACATTTTTCCCTATGGGATAAGCCACAGTTCATTGGCATTTGGTCACTGTAATGCCATGTCTTGTCTTTATATATCTATAATTAGATCTCGATTTTATATCTTACAAAATGTTTATGTGTTTGTATTCTGCTTTCCAACATATTGCATTTGAATGATTGGCTTCTCTGCTGTATCTCTTCAATAGACTTAGTGTCTTGACCTATCTTCAACACTACATAATTAAAACTTTTCCTGGAAGATGTGAAAAAGATGGGGACACTAGAAAAGAGGAGATATAAGAAAGAGAGGAAGTTTCTCTGTGGGAAATTCCTCACAGATATCTTGTCTGTATCAAAAGTGCTTAAACAAATTTTTCTAGACATTCATTGTTGAGGATCATGTGTGTATGTATGTGTGTGTGTGTGTGTGTGTGTGTGTGTGTGTTCTAGGAAACACTAATTTTAAAGCCTCTTTCCAATTTCAATTACTTTATACAAATTCTATTTAATTATTAAATATTACAGAAGCAAGTAACAATGAAGAAAATAATTCAGGCAAAATCTGGTCAGAAGAGAATGTCATTCAATTTTCTTAAAAATGGTTTTAGGCTGGGCTCGGGGGCTCAGACTGTAATCCCAGCACTTTGGGAAGCCAAGGCAAGTGGATTGCCTGAGACCGTGAATTTGAGACTAGCCCGAGGAACTTGGCAAGACCCTGTCTCTACAATAAAAATCAAAAAATTAGCAGGGCATGGTAGTGCGCATCTGTAGTTCCTGAGGCAGGGGGATCACTGGAACCCAGCAGGTCAACGCTGGGGTGACCATGAGTGTGTCACTGTACTCCAGCCTAGGTGATAAAGTGAGACTCCATTTCAAAAGAAGGCAGGGGGGTTATACAGATTTTGCACTAAAAATTAAGTCTATAATTCGCTAAGTCACTATTTTTTGTTTAGTTTTGTTTAAGGAAGAAAAGTTATTGTGATTGCAACTTTCTGGCTTCTCTGTCTTCTGAAGTTTTTAATGTCAAAGACTCAACATACTAACAAAGATGTATCTTATTGTTTCAAAGAAAAATACTTTTCGAGTAAAATCTAAATACAAGTAACAAACCTAATAAAAAATAACCACTAGCAGATCTCTCTTGAAGAGCTTTTGAGACTTTGTATTATGAGCTCCAAATAGAGACTAAACAGGTCTGGAAGGAAACAAATAAGTTGAAGATAATAGCTCCTTGAGAAGGGAGCAGGCAAGGGAGTAACTCCAGAGACTGTACTTGAAATTTATCTGCAGTGAAGACATTTCATTGATATTAATTCAAAGCCATTTTAAATATGACTATAAGGCTTTTGCCTTCATTAATTAGATAACTCATAACTTCAATTTTCCCTCTGCTTTGCCCCTAGTATTTTTGGAAACCACTCAGATATAAAGTCCATGTAAAAAAAAGATAATGTTCATGCAAATGAGCAGTCATATTTTTAACATTAGCACCAAAATTAATGTATAATTTTACTACTTTTTCATTCAACTGTGAAATAGGCTTTGCATTTCTGCCATATTTTAAAATGTGACCTCTTTCTGATGTGTGTTTTAAGTAAGGAATATACATGAAAAGATTTCAAATATGGAAATACTTCTAAGATGTAGCATAGTAACAAGAACTAGTCATGTCGCTCAATTGACAGATGCTGATTTTTCTTCAAATTTGTGAGGATAAGTTGCCTGCTATCATAAAACAACACCCTGTTGCATTTAATACTACAACTTTTATGTCCCAAAGGCAAATTTAGAGACATAACATTTTCCATCACCATGGATGTAGATGAAGAAAAAAAGCATTAACCGGGCTCGGTGGCTCAGCCTGTAATCCCGCACCTTTGGGAGGCTGAGGTGAGTGGATTGCCTGAGCCTGCGGGCTCAAGTCCTGCTTGGGCAGCGAGACCTCATCACTACAATAAATCAAAAAATCAGCCGGGCGTGGTAGCGCATGCCTGTAATTCCGGCTACTGGGAAGCCTGAGGCAGAAGGATGGCCAGAGCCCACCAGGTCAAGGCTGCGGTGGCCGGGAGCGGCCACTGCACTCCAGTCTGGGCGACAGAGTGAGACTCCAATTCAAAAAAAAAAAAAAAAAGAAAAGAAAAAAAGCACTGAAAAACACACCAAATTACTAGTGTGGCCATGTGTCCCAAGACAGGAGACTAACAATGCAGGCTTTGGTGATGATCAAATACTAACATGACATCTACAGGTGACACTTTGGTCCTGGAAGCTGTCTAATGATTGCCCTGTAGGGCAAGTGTCCTTCATTAATGCTATGAATCTTCTGCTCTGGAGATTGTATTAAATGTAAACTTAGATCTAAAACTGATAGTTTTCTGAATTTGGAGATTAGACTTTGGGAATACCTTGGTAATAGTAATTTAAAATTCATATGCATTTTAAGAAATCCGATTGATAGCAAATTTCCTTGGAATTATTTCTTATATATTGGAAGAATTTTTTTGAACTAGGTTTCATTTTTAAATTCTCTAGCTATTGCCTTTTATGTTTACTTATTTATTCATTGAATTAATCTAAGGACATTTAACAACCACATTCAAATACTATTAAAAATATTCTATGTGTTAC
This sequence comes from Carlito syrichta, assembly GCF_000164805.1. NCBI lineage: Eukaryota > Metazoa > Chordata > Mammalia > Primates > Tarsiidae > Carlito > Carlito syrichta. The sequence continues at coordinate 570,398 of NW_007256285.1, read as the reverse complement.
ATTTAGGTTAAAATCATCTCTGGATCTAGGTTAGCCCTATTATGAAGTACAAGGGTGAAACAGTTCTTAGGATGCAAGGATTTGTTTACAAGAGAACTACAGTTAGATTTACTCAAGACTTTTTGACTGTTGAAGGGAGTCCCTGATAGAGGTAATACATACTTAATTATGAACTAATTATAATTTTTCTCTAGGGTAGGACACTTTAAAAATTAAACAATAAGTATTAAACAATAACATCATTTATTGTCAAGTTAATATATGCAATTAACACATCAATTGACAACTTACGTAAAATCCTTTAATTTTTTTTTTGAGTATGGTATAAGCTATCTGTGCATTTCTTTGTAAGAATAGTGTGACTATGATGAAATTTCCAAACTTACCCAAAAGGAAAACTTACAAGTTTCCAGAAAATTACTGTCTATCCCCTGGAGAATTTTTTCATCTTATATTTTGCAAAAATTAAACAAAATTTTAAATACCAATTTTGAACATTTTGTATACATGCCTTTATTCTAAACTCTACTGGAGGCAAAGCAACTATTGTTTGGGAGTTGGATAAAATCCTGGCTGCTTTTAACATAATTTGTGAATACGAATACCCTAGATGTTTGATGGATGAATATTTGCCTACTCAAACCATCTGCATCATTACTAAAAAAGAAAAAAAAAATTAACAACAAATGGCATTTTGATTCCAACACACAGTCTCCAAATAGGCCAAAGATTTCTACAGAACAATACATCCAGCTATTAGGAAATCTCTTTAATGACATGAAGGAAAATATCCAAAGAAAGCATTTTTATCTTAACATAGGAAGAGAGGGGAAGTGTGTGGGGGGGAAAACTATTAGAAAAGAATGAGTGGGACACCAATTCACTTAGCTAATATATCATTACCTATCATATATATTAATTTCAAACAGTTCTTCATATTGAAATTAAGAATTTCTCAAACTTCTAACTACTATGTAAATGCACAAATAAAAAATAGTTCTTCTTTGTTGACTTTCTGTAGATTAAAATGAGTTTCCCTAGAAAGAAAGACAAAATGATAAATGATCAACAGTGGTAAAACAGTTTACTAAATCTTATATGTTAAGAAAAAAAAGAGCTTCCATTTTTAGTACAATCTTAACAAAGAATAAATAGTTCTAGGGGTTTTCCTTATCTTGGTCTATAGATGTTCTTCAACAAACTCATTTATGATGTTATGGATGGCTTTTCCTCTCTTAATTTGACAGAAAACATACTTGGACATGATACCCTATGTTTGTGAACATACCGTATATATGACCATCCCTCCTCCCTATTCTTCCATCACAGAAAATCACTTAAAAAAATCATCTTGAAGTTATTGTCCCATAGTTGTCTGGGATACATATCTACCTGAGTCTTGAGAATACATTCAGGCAGTAACAAAACTCATCTGGACAGAGGGGAAAAAAAGTCTTGAAAACAAAACTCAGATGTGGAAGAATAAAGTTATCCAGATTCTTGTTCTGCCTTTGACTTCAAAGAACGCCTTGATGGAATATGCTTTGTGGAAAACAAAAGGAAAATAAGAATTTGGACAAGAGAACAGACAAGTAGGATCAAAGTACTAGGTCAAGAGAAAGCCTGCAAAACACTCCATTGTACCAGAGGTATAGGCTGTGCACTTCCAGCAAAACCAAAAATTTGCACAGGCTTGTCAACTAAGCCAAGAAGAAGTAATGCTAATGATGACATTGTGATTGTTTTAATGGAGCAGTTTAACTGATATAAGTGTGAAGAAACTTTCTTTTCTTTTCATCCAAAGCCAATGTAAAGCAATACATATTTTGAATACTGCACATTTCTTTTCATCATTAATTTTGAATGTGGTATTAATTAGTAATTCAAGTATACCTGGAGCAAAAAAAATCAATATAGTGCTTGTTTACATTTTTAATTAAATCAACATTTTACATATAAATGAGTAAAGTCTGCCTTAAGTATATTGTATAAGGGAAGACCCCCAAAAATGGAATAAATTTTTTTTTTTTTTTTTTTTGAGTTGGAGTCTCACTCTGTCGCCCAGACTGGGATGCAGTGGCCGCTTCCGGCCACCACAGCCTCGATCTGCTGGGCTCTGGCGATCCTTCTGCCTCAGCCTTCTGAGTAGCCGGAATTACAGGCATGCGCTACCACGCCCAGCTGATTTTTTTTATTTATTGTAGAGATGAGGTCTCACTGACCAGGCGGGTCTCGAACCCTCGGGCTCAGGCAATCCACTCACCTCAGCCTCCCAAAGGCTTGGGATTACAGGCTGAGCCATCGAGCCCGGCTGGAATTAATTTACTAAAAATTGTGTTTTATTCTTACCCGTTTAAACTTCAATCACCTGCAAAGTACTCTCCATTTGATGCAATACACCTATCGAGATGCTTTTTCCACTGCTCAAAATGGTTTTGAACTTGTCTATTTTAATGCCTTTTACTACTTCTGCCTTTTTTTGTTTCTTCTTTTCCACATTGGCAAAACGTTTCCCTCTGAGGACTTTTTTCATCCACGGAAACAAAAAAAGTCACTTAAGAGGAGACTGGGTAAATAGGGAGGTTGGGGCACTGGGGTCATGCTGGTTTTAGTTAAAACCTGCTGAACACTCTGCACAGTGTGGGCAGGTGCATTCATAAATCATCCATCATGAAATGGAGAAATGCATTGAAAGAATCTAAAAAAAAAAAAAAAATTTGCTGAAGCCTAACACGGCCTCTCACAACAACACTAGCTGGTACACTGATGCTGATGGCTTCCTAGAACACTTACCTAGGCAGGAAACCTGTACCACAAAAAGCCTGCTCTCCAAAAAATAATTCTGGTTATTTTACCCCCCTCCCCTTTGTATCTACCTTAATATGTTATGTACTTATTAGTCCAGTAATGCTACTGTTGTGCAAAATATTTTAAAATTTTCTTTATAATGAAATTTGGGACTCATGAAGAAAATTACTTCCAGCTATTTTTAATGAAAATATTTTTTTGGTCAGGCTTGGTGGCTCAGCCTATAATCCCAGCACTTTGGGAGGCCGAGGCCTGAGTCCATGGGTTTGAGACCAGCCTGGGAAACTTGGCAAGACCTGTCTCTACAATAAATCAAAAATTAGCTGGGCGTGGTAGCGCGCACCTGTAGTTCCAGCTACTAATAAGACTGAGGCAGAAGGATCGCCAGAGCCCCAGCAAGTCGACACTAGGGTGGCCATGAGTATTCCACTGCACTCCAGCCTGGGACACTGAATGAGACTCTGACTCAAAAAAAAGGAAAAGATTTTGTGATGGTTACCAATATTTATCTCATGCAAAATTTTACGAAAAAGACCTAATACATGTAAAAGTAAATTAAATTAAATCACTAATAATTATTTTACCACATTAACCTTTGATTATTATTTTACAGAATGTTTTTATGAATTTGTCACATGGAGACATATCTCACAAAATATTCTCTATATGCTTTATTTTTACATTCTATGTAATACATATACACATATATAAGTATATGTAACATACAATACATACATATTATATAGCTAGTAATATGATTCTATGTAATATATCACTAAGACTTTCTATGTTAATAAATGTGCTTTATTAAATTTGTTGTTATTTAATGATGAGTGTTTTATTGAATGAATCTAACACAAATTATTTAACACTTTGTTTTTGAATTATTTTGTGAAACATCCTCCAAGAATTTACAAATTATGAGAGGGTAAGGAGGAAAGTGAACTTTATCAAACAAAATTAAAACAGTTGTAAAGGTGTCTAAATTACACAGTTTCAAAAGTGGAAGATTTTATGACATAAAATATTCCATTGGAATTTTTAGTTGGTAAAATTCTGTTAATGTTCTAATTCTTTGATAAATATTTTTAGCCTCTTATCTGAACTTTTTTTTTTTTCTTTTTTTTTTGAGTTGTAGTCTCACTCTGTGGCCCAGACTGGAGTGCAGTGGCCCCTCCTGGTCACTGCAGCCTCGACCTGCTGGGCTCCAGCGATCCTTCCACCTCAGCCTTCCAAGTAGTTAGAACTACAGGCACATGCTACCACGCCCCGGCTAATTTTTTTTTTTGATTTATTGTGGAGATGAGGTCTTGCCGAGTTGCTCCGGAGGCTCTCGAACACGTGGGCTCAGGCAATCCACTCACCTCAGCCTCCCAAAGGCACAGGATTATAGGCTGAGCCACCGAGCCCAGCTTTATCTGATCTTTTATCTGGTTATCTCCTTAAAATAAATTTTGAAGCACAGATTTGTATGGCCTATTCATATATTCAAGAATTTCATACGCGTCACCAAGTTGCCCCTGAAGATTTTATCAATTAACATTCATACAGCACTGTCTGAGACTTTTTTCAATAAATTGGTTAATCCCAGTTCCTATCATTCCTTAAATTACTTTTTTTTCCCTTCCTGATTGGCACTACCCTGACTGGCCAGCTGCCTTAGTCTCAAATCTCACCTCTAAATGACATTTGGTAATCTCTTATGTAACAGACAAAATCGGCCTGGGGATACAGACAGGGTACAAGAAAAATTTAATCTATGGACTGCCACACACTACCATTTTCTATTCCCCATTCCTTCTCACATCACCATCACTGCTGCTCTCTGTTTTGTAAATTTAATTTTTATATCACAGCAGCAAAACCACAATGGAGTCACACTTGACTAACTTGTCTAAATTAATGGCTCCATGGTGGCATTGCAAAAAATAATAATTCATGCATTATAGTTCGGGCTTTCAAGTCTCCTAAACTCTACTTGGAAAGTGTACTTGCTCTGCCCACTGCTGGGACAACTAGCTAGCCTGATAGTAAATCTTAAGGAAGAGCACAGCTCCTCAACCAAGAATTACCAACGCTTCAAGGAAAGCCAATACTAGAAGAGAGAGGCAAAAAATAAAAAAGGGAAAAATGTTTCCTAATAAAACACAGACAAAATATTTTGGAATGGTTATTAAAACATAGAAAGAATAAAAACGGTATAAGGAATAAGCAAGAATAAATTTTGATATTTTCAAAAGAAGAATAAAATAGGCAAATCTGACAAGATTAATAGAGGCACAAATATATTAAATATAATGTTTGAAGATATAGAGAAAACAATAAAATCTTATTAAGAAAATCATAAAAGAATACTATAAACAGTCCCATGCCAATAAAATTAGATAAAATTAATAAATTGCTAGAAAAATAGAAAAATTTTTAAAATGACAAAAAATAGAAAAACTAATCAGATAATACCATTTCAGAAACTGAATCAGTAGGCTATATCTACTCAAAAGCACTATGCCCACATAGTTTTACTCAAATTTCACCAAATCTGTAAGAAACAAATTACTCTTTATCTATGCAATTGTTTCAAATTATAGAAAAAAGAAAGAGCTACCGAAAGCCGTATTGTATAAGGCTTTTCTAACATCAAAAGTCAGAAAGCAACTGCTTAATAAAAGAATAATATGAACACAGATTCAAAAATCCCAAATAAAATGTCAGCAAACTGAATATATCAATATGCAAACAAATTAATATATCATGACTATTTGTTCAAGAAATGCAAGGATGGCTTAGGATGAGAAAATTTATTGCCATAAGGTGTTACACTAAAATTTTAAAGGAAAATTTATTTGTACCATCACAGTTGACACAAAGTTAAAAATTCTGTAATCTGATGACTCTATTATTAACTGGTCAGTATGTACCTAGAAACACCATTATCTCTTAGAATGCCTTGGACCAACAGCTGCAGTGATAATGTCTGTGCCTGCCCTTAAAAACTCTATCTTCTGAGACATTAATCACTAACATAATTGCTAAATGTAGGTGTGTTCTTGGAGAAAACACAATTATTGCAAATCCACCCAGAAATAGAAAGTAACATGGAAATAAAGGGTAGAACAGGTGATATCTGTCATAAAGTCTCAACCAGAATCATCAGGGGAATTATGTTTACATGAACCTTAATACCCCTACCCTTGTAAAAACGTATTTAGATGATAGTGAAAGGGTCTCAGTAATTTTGTTAAAAGGCCTTTACTGGAGTTCTCAGAAGGAATTTTTGAACGAGGGTGTGAGTTATGTAATTCTCATTAGAGCTGACTTGACTCATTGGCAAAAACAGAGCTTGGCTTCACGTAAGACAAGATCTTACTTGTCTCAAAATAATTCTTCCAAGGGCTTGTCATGGCACTACCCGCTCCTCTTTTCTGGCTCCAAATTGTCTTCTCCAGATTCAGTGCATGACTGTGAAAATCAGAGCGTCCACAACTGAAGAGCAACCAAAGTAAGACGGAGTTAGCACATGGCGCAATGCTGAAATAACTTTTAGAACGTTCAAGAACAACATGGGGTGCTGAACAGGAAGAGAAGGGTCCTCAGGAAGCATCAGGCAGCCCACCTAGATAAAATAGGGCAGTATTCGACAAGGAAGGTAGGATAGAATAGGGTGCTTGATTGTAAATACTTGGCAAGCCAGGTTGAACTGAAGGAGATGAAGAACATGTGAGTCTCCTTGGTTGAGAGCTAAACTCTTGCCAGAGCCTGTAATTAACTTTAACCATTTCAAAAGCCATTTTGCTATTTTTGCTTGTTTTTTTGCTTTATTACTTCTCACAAGTAGTGCTGATTCGTCATGATTAATTTCACCCTTGGAGTTTCCTGATTTTTTTTTTTTCTGTCAAATTGAACACGTTAACATCATGCAAAAGGGCTTAATTTCTAAAAATAATTCCCATGTTAAAAGAAAGTAGAGCCGGGCTTGGTGGCTCAGCCTGTAATCCCGCACCTTTGGGAGACTGAGGTGAGTGGATTGCCCAAGCCCGCGGGTTCTAGACCCACCTGGGCAGGCAAGACCTCATCTCTACAATAAAAATCAAAAAATTAGCTGGACGTGGTAGCGCGCACCTGTAATTCCGGC